>NW_027638094.1:0-12219 GCF_951216825.1 Electrona antarctica | reverse complement strand
CACTGACATGAATAGCTGGGGGGGCGGAGCTTCGCGCCGTTCAGTCTCTATTATATATATACTCTATGCGCTGTACTTAAAAATGTAGATTAAAGGTTAAACATGGATGGATCAAGATTGTGATATACTCAAAATGTATAATAAAATTGTATTTAATCACATTATGCCTTTATTAATAACTGGCTATATATTTAACATTAATGATTTAGATAATAATATGGTCAACTGAGTACACTGATTACAAATCTCTTTTAACCAATAAACCAACACTCCTGTCCTATCACATTCTATAGGCGAGAGCATGATGCAGGGAGAGCTCAGGAGAATAGCATGTTTTAACATAAGGGACAATCAAGGACAAGTAACAGCAGAGATTTGCCTGGCAGATTGACGACTTTGTTTACGTTCAATGTTTCATTTGTTTAGTTGATGTGGAATGGCAGTGACATTTCTCGGGTACTGCTGAGGAGTGTGTCACTTCTACTTGCCTTTCATCTTCAGTTATTTTATATGGGTTAATTTCATGTGAAACTTTTCGGTGCTACTGTTTAGAACACAACTCCCTTGTAAAGAGATGTTGAATCATCGCAATATCATAACATAACATCATATGCCGATTTGCTCAGTGACAGACAAAACAAACATTAAACTCTGTTCATTGTTAATGTAATTTAAAGCTGCTATAAGCAATAATATGTAAAAATGTTATGTTTGTGTTAGTGACAAAACAAACATTAAACTCTGTCCATTGTCAATGGCGTTGTTAATGTTTGTCTATATAAACATTAACAACGGCTAGCGCCCCTCAATAACGCTATAAGACCCAAGAGAGATATTATTAGACGTTTGCCCCGTTTGACCCAAACTACACATCTAACAAGCGTACAAGTGCATCGCGTTGCAAGCTTGTTGATCAGCTATCTCCACTACTTCTTGTTGTTATTTTTATTTGTGGAATTTCTTAGATTTATTTGTTTTAAAACGTATACATTTATTACAGTCTGCGTGGGGGTCCACGGATATGGAGGTCCCCACGGAGGTCGGCGCGGGGGTCCGCAGTAGCATCATCTAGTGGCAGCGGTGGCCGAACGGATAGCGGCGCGGTCTAGATACCGGAAGGTTCCCAGTTCGAACCAGCCGTCCGACACGTTAAAATTACCACCGCTGAAATGCCCTTGAACAAGGCATCAACCACTACGATGAAATGTGTTCTATGAGCAGGGCCTGGCTGGAAACAAGTTCTTGAGCTTAGCCCAGATACCCTGGGTAAATATAGATTTCATTTCATTTCATTTCATCACAACCAAAACAAACTCTAGGACTAGCTTTGACGGTTGCCACATTTCGTGACTGTGAGAGAGAAACAAGCAACCAAGTCTATGAAAATGTTAACAGATCAACATGACTGAGAAAGGAGAGGCTGCACAGCTCGTAGTCACGATGCCAACACATTTTTATTTTTCCAACGTTTCGGCAACAAGTTGCCTTCTTCAGGGAATGACATACAAGGAGTAACAACAGCTATTTATAAAGATTGGGACAGGGGATTAGGGAGTGTCCTCAATCAGGCCAACACCCGAAGTGGGTGATTGGTTGCTGGCAACAATAACTTTATTTGTACATCATATATAGAACAATATGCAAAATGCAAAAACTAGAACCTAACATACATGGCCTACTAGTGCGCAAGCAGAGCGCGCAAGTACTGTCGACTGTCGAGTGACGGCTTTCGATGGTGACGTATATGTCGATCAGTGTCGGGTGGATTAAAGGAAATGCCTCTATGTATATGTATATGTAATTTGTAAGTTGATTAGCGGTATACTGTGGTTACTTTGACCAATATGATTATGAAGCAAACAAGATGGTAAATCAGGTCGAACAGATAGAACAAACCTTACCTTGAGAAAACAAAAGTTGTAGACTTCTTAAATTACCTCGGTTAACATGTAGTGTCTATGGAGTGACGTCACGCTATCACCACTAACCCCGAAAGGGGGCGTATTTAGGGGGGCGGGGAAATTCTGTGAGATAGGCTTATTGTGCAGTGAGATACTTTAGAACAACCCTCTAGGAGCACGCTATCTGCGCGTCCTTTTAGTTGGTGAAGTTTAAGAACGGACAAAGGTATTAAGGATTTAACATGTATTTAATCAAATTGCATAAAGTTAAAAGTATTACAGATTGAATAATAGAATGAAATGTACTACATGAGATCTCATGGGCATCAGATGCTCTCCCTGGCAGATTTAATGTACAATCACCAAGTGACAGTTCGTGAAGTCTGCGCCCTGGTCAATACTTTCCCTGCCCATTTATACATTAACATGATGCCAAATCGGTGAATTCCAGATGACGATTATTTGCATGTTCCCCTCGATACTTCTGTTTTTCCTCGAGGTTATTCGGTGGTCAGCTTAGTCAGAACCTGTAGAACCAAGCATAAACCTCCCCTGCACAGTATAGAAATATGGAACTTTGCAAAACATGTCGAGAGGCCTTGTGACCTCTCCTTGCATCATAGTGACAATTTTAGATTTCTATCAACCCTCCCATGCATATGATCGGTAAATGCTGTTTTTAGGAAAAACACAATTATGGGGAAATGGGCGTACAATGTATTCATCATCTTATGGTCATCTCGATTAAAGGTTAAACGAGGATGGATCAAGATCACGCTGTACCAAGGGGGCAGGCAGACTTTCCAACGTTGAAGCTCTGGGTCCTAGTGGTAGGAGGAGGGACTACAGGCGGACCCGTGGATTCATGACCGGGAAACCCCGTGCAGCTGGGCTTTAACGTTGAGCGCTCGGTTGCCCTACGTCACTCAGGACCTCAAAGTTGAGGTCCTGGGAGGGACTTCCGGCAGTCTTCCGGGTGCTTCAAAACGCCACTGAGCAACTTCCACTGACATGAATAGCTGGGGGGGCGGAGCTTCGCGCCGTTCAGTCTCTATTATATATATACTCTATGCGCTGTACTTAAAAATGTAGATTAAAGGTTAAACATGGATGGATCAAGATTGTGATATACTCAAAATGTATAATAAAATTGTATTTAATCACATTATGCCTTTATTAATAACTGGCTATATATTTAACATTAATGATTTAGATAATAATATGGTCAACTGAGTACACTGATTACAAATCTCTTTTAACCAATAAACCAACACTCCTGTCCTATCACATTCTATAGGCGAGAGCATGATGCAGGGAGAGCTCAGGAGAATAGCATGTTTTAACATAAGGGACAATCAAGGACAAGTAACAGCAGAGATTTGCCTGGCAGATTGACGACTTTGTTTACGTTCAATGTTTCATTTGTTTAGTTGATGTGGAATGGCAGTGACATTTCTCGGGTACTGCTGAGGAGTGTGTCACTTCTACTTGCCTTTCATCTTCAGTTATTTTATATGGGTTAATTTCATGTGAAACTTTTCGGTGCTACTGTTTAGAACACAACTCCCTTGTAAAGAGATGTTGAATCATCGCAATATCATAACATAACATCATATGCCGATTTGCTCAGTGACAGACAAAACAAACATTAAACTCTGTTCATTGTTAATGTAATTTAAAGCTGCTATAAGCAATAATATGTAAAAATGTTATGTTTGTGTTAGTGACAAAACAAACATTAAACTCTGTCCATTGTCAATGGCGTTGTTAATGTTTGTCTATATAAACATTAACAACGGCTAGCGCCCCTCAATAACGCTATAAGACCCAAGAGAGATATTATTAGACGTTTGCCCCGTTTGACCCAAACTACACATCTAACAAGCGTACAAGTGCATCGCGTTGCAAGCTTGTTGATCAGCTATCTCCACTACTTCTTGTTGTTATTTTTATTTGTGGAATTTCTTAGATTTATTTGTTTTAAAACGTATACATTTATTACAGTCTGCGTGGGGGTCCACGGATATGGAGGTCCCCACGGAGGTCGGCGCGGGGGTCCGCAGTAGCATCATCTATGCATCACAACCAAAACAAACTCTAGGACTAGCTTTGACGGTTGCCACATTTCGTGACTGTGAGAGAGAAACAAGCAACCAAGTCTATGAAAATGTTAACAGATCAACATGACTGAGAAAGGAGAGGCTGCACAGCTCGTAGTCACGATGCCAACACATTTTTATTTTTCCAACGTTTCGGCAACAAGTTGCCTTCTTCAGGGAATGACATACAAGGAGTAACAACAGCTATTTATAAAGATTGGGACAGGGGATTAGGGAGTGTCCTCAATCAGGCCAACACCCGAAGTGGGTGATTGGTTGCTGGCAACAATAACTTTATTTGTACATCATATATAGAACAATATGCAAAATGCAAAAACTAGAACCTAACATACATGGCCTACTAGTGCGCAAGCAGAGCGCGCAAGTACTGTCGACTGTCGAGTGACGGCTTTCGATGGTGACGTATATGTCGATCAGTGTCGGGTGGATTAAAGGAAATGCCTCTATGTATATGTATATGTAATTTGTAAGTTGATTAGCGGTATACTGTGGTTACTTTGAGTATGCCCTGTTTGATGCGTATGTATCGTAGCAGCATATGACGTCAGAGTATAACTGGTATAACTAGTTCTCAATGATGGCGTAATAAAGATGTGGATTAAAGGACCCAATGCCAGGGTGTAATTGGTTTTCGATGGTGACGTAATGACGATATGTTTTAGTGTCGGGAGGATTCAAGGTAATGCCCCTATGTATACATGTATGTAATCTGACACCACTGCCATATCAAGCACAAGTAGTCATTATGTCATACGCTGGCACGGCGCATATGCATCAAACGGCGAAGCACTGGACGAAAACTATTACTGGCGCGCTCTGCTTGCGCATTTTCCAATGTTGTTTTAGAGCAGTGGTTCTCAAACATTTTCATGTCAAGGACCGCCAATATTTTAAAGAAACTTTACAGATAAACAAGTCCAAAGTAGCTTATAATGACTAGACTTGGTGACACTGTGAACAGTTCCACAAGCTCACAATGTGAAATATAAGGTATTAATAGGCTAGTTGTATTGTTAATATCCATAATTAGGGCTCCTGGTCTAATGGGCCACCTGGCCTGAGAAACCTGTTCTCAAGGACTTACTTCTGGGCATTATTTAGGTAGGGCACACATATTTTGAATGCCTTCAGCAGAGTTCAAATGAGCCATTTTTTATCTATGCCCACCACTAATTGTATCATGGTTAAAAGATAATAACACAAGTTAACAAATTAATAGTATATTCATTTTTTGGGGGATGATGCACAACGACAAGAGTGCCCCTCACTTCACACGGGTGTGATTTTTTCTCTCCAAATGTAGGAAAAGAAAATGGGATTTTTACTGTGACCCATAGAAATTGGTCTGTGATGCACAAAGGGGTACAGAGACCCACTTTTTGGGAACCAGTTGGTGTAGTGGCATGTGCCCCCCCCACCCCAGGCGTGTCTGCTCTATACCATATAGCTCTACGGGGGTTGATACCAGCTTCAGCACCATGGAGAGAGATCCAGGCTGTTAATGGATACAGGGCGGGAACCCCTGTTGGTGTTTTAAGCATTATGTTATACTTTAACTATTGAAAAAAAGCAGATCTACAAGCTCGTAGCGTGGCACTCGGTGCCGCGCTATGAGCTATAGAGCTTGTACGAGCTTGTAGGTCTGCTATTTTTGAAAAATCTTTGAATATATATTCTTTCAGAGCAAACGTTTTTAACTCAAATCTTTGCTTCCGAGGGGTCCCTGGAATGACATATTTTCAGATGGAGGTCAGTGGACAATTACATATAATTTTGGGGTTCCTTGACATGACAATGTTTGCGAACGAGTTGAGGCATTCCATTTAGTTTCAATTTAATTGTGAAAATAGACAATCTACAAGCTCACAAGGCTAATGTTGTTAGTTGGTTAAGCCCTGAACACGCTATAGAGATGATAAGCTCCATCGATGACGGGAGACAATGCTACAGATTGAAGTCATAACACTTAAAATGTTTCAGATGCAACCAAAAAAATTACAAAATCACCAATTTTCCAAGAGAAAGAGTCATGGCTTTCATGCGACCGATTTCGACGCAGGGAAATTAATGACTGTGGAACTTGTTGGCTTCCGATGTTATGCGCTCATCATGTCCTGGGGAAACACTTGACTCATGCAATATGTTTGCTCTGTCTGTGGTGTGTTTGATTCAGGGGTTACTAGAGCAAATGACATTCACATTCCTTCCTGTCCGCGGTCATGTTACATGTATTTGATTAATGCAATGGTGGGCCAAGATTTGTGCCCACGACACACACTCTCTTGTCTCTGTGTCTGTCTTGATCTGTATCTCTCTCTCTCTCTCTCTCTCTCTCTCTCTCTCTCTACCTCTCTCTACCTCTCTCTCTCTCTCTCTCTCTCTCTCTCTCTCTCTCTCTCTCTCTCTCTCTCTCTCTCTACCTCTAGACCTAGATCTGCAGCCTATGTGGACATCTTCAAGAACAAACTTAAAACACCACTTTTTACACAGGCATTTCCAGATGTCCGATTATGCTTCTTTTTTTGTGTGTCTTGTTTGTATTATTTGCTGTCTTGATTGTATAGACTATAGACCTTTTCTGTTTTGTATTAACTTCCTTGTTTTATTTTTGCTTTGCTTTTATTCTCTGTTTGTAAAGCACCTCTCACAGAGAGTTTTCTCTGTGAGAGGTGCTATATAAATAAAATTGACTCACTTTCTCTCTCTCTCTCTCTCTCTCTCTCTCTCTCTCTCTCTCTCTCTCTCTCTCTCTCTCTCTCTCTCTCTCTCTCTCTCTCTGTTCCAGTGTGGGGAGAATACGATCAGGCCATAAAATAAAAATGGATGGTTACAGTACATTCTGTGTTTGTAAATGTCATAGCATTAAATTCAAAAGGGAGAGATATGGGTCTAATCTGCCTTTTGACAATAACCACAGTAGGCCCAAAGAAAAAGTGAGAGTGTATTTTGGTTAAAAAAAAGAGGGAAATAAAGAAAATAAAGTGACTGGTGTATTAGATTCTCTCACATGATGAATCACTGGATACCGCATGCTATCTTTGGCTCCATTGGTTGCATCAACGTCGGCGTCTTTTCGGGGAAGTGAAACCACTTTCCGATGGCGACTGTGTGCACGTTGCTCAACAGTCGCATCCTCCAGAGGAGAGGACATTCTGCAACGGCAGAGCTTTGCTGACCTTTTAGTTAAAAGTGCACTTCCAGAATGAGAGAGAGAGAGAGAAGAGAACAAAACGGAATCATCCCAAGGCCCAGTAGAGCATGGACAATACTTTTCGGAAATCAATCATCAACAACAATGAAGCCCTCAACCAGTGATTCTCAACTTCAAATAAAAAGTTCAAGTAACACCCCCCCCCCCCCCCCCCCCCTCTCTCCCATTTAATCTGATTCCTATCTCTGGGACCCCCGGTCATTTTTATTGTTTTATTTCAACCTTTAAATTAGTTCTCGGAAAAGACCCTCTTTTCCAGTGGTGCCGAGATTACAAGTTTGGAGAAAATGGAGACGGAGAATTTTAAAGCAAATATAAGATATATAGACAATACATTGAATTTAAAAGAAAATGACATCATGTGACAAATCAACCTTTACGCATCAATTCCAAATGGTGCACAGAGTTGATGTCCCTCCTGAAAATGACCTATAGAGAAAGTTGTGCTGTGAACAAAACAAAAACAATTCAGCCTTTTTTTTTACATGCATGCACTGTACTGCTGTTATATTAACTGTCCAAAGCTGGTGGGCTATAAATAATACCAATCGTGGCCTCAGGCCACGATTGGTCCCCGGGACGATCTTTGGCCGTGCCTGATGTTACGTACACATGGCAAATGATGTCAGGAACGTGGGCTGACGTAGTTGGCACGTATCATATAAGTGAACTTTGAAGCGTACTGCATGATAGATAGCTTTCTTTGGTAGTAGATTGCATAATGCTTAGCAAGGCTCCAACGTCCATTGACTAATGTTCACTCAATTCTGTCTGGTGGAGGCGACAAGATTCCCCCAGCCGTCACAATAAGGATTGATTATCCTTGTTTTTGGTTTGTTTTTTGTACTTTCTTTTCATTTCCTTTCATTTATCTTTTACATGAACAACTTGAACCATAGCATACCTATTCTGGGGATAACACTCGAAAATAGCTAGGGAAGAGGTTTGGTGTAGACTAGGGAAAAATGAGCAAACCAAGTACAGAGGTAAATGTCATCATGTTCATATTAAAAGACTTACTTGTAACGAAGTACTTTTACTTGTAACGAAGTACTTTTACTTGTAACGAAGTATACTTCTAAATTGCAGTATTGGTACTTTTACTTAAATAAAGTACAAATACCTCAAAATTGTACTTAAGTACAGTACTTAAGTAAAAGTACTTTATTGGACATCTCTCTTCTGTTCTTGTCTCCTGTTGTTGTAGCCTAGGTGTTTAGTCATGTTACTTGTTCGTTTCTGTAGCTCTATGTTTCAGTATTTAGTGATTAGGTCCTGCAGTTCTGTTAATTCCCCAGGTGTTATTTTGGAGTATATAGTGTTCTTCCTGTCTACCCTCGTTTGCTGTTATACCTGTCTTGTCTAACCACCCTGATCGTTAAACCTATACTCTCACCTGTGTGTGCAGCCTAACATGTGTTGATTTTTGTGTGCGTGTGTGCGTGTGTGTGTGCGTGCGTGCGTGTGTGTGTGTGTGTGCGTGCATGCGTGCCAGTCTGTAGCCTTGGGGACCGCAGGCGCTTTGTTTTCAAAGGGAGAATGAAAAGCTTGGGCGAGCCTAGTAGGAACAGTGGGAGTGAAAGATGGAGTGCCGTGATTTAAAAAGAATAATAATAATAATAATAAAAATAAGGTATTATTATTATATAAGCAGGATAAGAACTTTTCCCAAAAAGTGTACAGTATTTGTTAAAATGTTGTTTATGTGGACACACCCTCCAGTTTGGCTGGTGGGTGGTGATCCACCTGAACTGAAGCCGCACCCACAGCTGTTGTTGTATGACAAAGGGGGAGGGGTTAGGGGAGGGGATGATATTGTGACATCACTACGTCACTGTTGTTGTTTTTTCATTGGCACGTTTGACTGTCAAGGTTTCAAGAAACCCTAAATACAAAAGGGATACATCAATCATTGTGTGACCCCCATCTTGTCTTGCGTGTCTCTCTCTCTCTCTCTCTCTCTCTCTCTCTCTGCCCTTGTATTGGTTTACTATCTCTTTACACTGTCCTATCTCAGATAAAGCATATCTTCGTTGACACTAGTGAATTATTAACAGCCACTTAATGTATCACTGTCAACTACCGTTTAATGACCGTGAAAGATCACTGTAAACATTGTACAAAGTGACCAACATTTTTGATATGATCAAACCAAAAAGAAGGCTGTGTATTTTTTAACCAACCCCTATTTTACACTGCGTCACTCATAAGACGATGTTACGGTGAAAATAGCCGATCACCACGCAAGCTTTTGGAGCTTGTAGCTCGAGCTATTTTCGCAATTTCTCTAAAAACTCTGGCCCAACAGGCCAGGTTGGCCAGGTTGAAATGCATGGGTTAACTGAACAGCGGTTTCATGCGCTTCAGTCTGTCACTTTAACCTAATTATCCAAGCTGTCGAGTCCGACCCAGAAGCACACAGCTCTATTGTGACCTCAGCATCTGTGTTCTTGCACCTGCATGCATCACACATTACAGTACCTCAACATCCACAGTGTTCCCTGCTCAACACACTCATCTCAATCAGCTCATCCGTATCGCTCTCTCTCTCTCTCTCTCTCTCTCTCTCTCCCTTTCTCTCTGTCTCTCTCTCACTCTCCTAGTGGGGGCACAGCGCGGCCCTCTGTTCATCACAGGAGAGGAGAGCCACGGACTGCCAGAGCCCCGGCGCTCATTACGGCTCCACATCTGCACTCAATAACATGACACACTCTGCATGAATAACGGCAGTGTTGCAGACATGAGCGAAATGTCAGTCCAAGGCTTTATTACTAGAGAAGATGTGTGTCCACGCAAGCGTGTTCTGTTTCTGTGTATGTGCACGCGACCGGGCGTGCATGCGTGCATGTGTGCATGTGTCCGTCTCCTTCCCAAGTCCCAATTCTGCTCCAAAATAAAGGCAGGGGTTGCCTAGCTTAACCTCCGACCCCTGCTCTTCCCCCTGCGTGACCCATGCCCCTAGCCTCTCCCACCCCCACCCCCCCATTACCCCCTTTGCCCCCTATGCCCCCTGGCAGAGATGGATGAGAGGGGGGGGCGGCGAGAGATCACACGCATTCTACCCCCCCCCCCCCCCCCCTCAATGAAAACAAAGCTTGTGGCATTTAAGGAAGACTGGGAGACCCGGGCCTTAATCTGACAGGCTGACAGGCCCCAGCAACCTCAGACAGACCCCACAAAACAGCTGAAGAACACTGCAGTGCCACACACAGAGGAGGAGGAGATAGAGACATCCCTCCCCACGTTCCTCCCACGTTGTTGAAGTGATCTGTAAATATTTGTCAACAGCCTCTACCTTTTCTCTCTCTCTCTCTCTCTCTCTCTCTCTCTCTCTGTCTGGCCCCATAGTGCATGGAAACAAACTGCATTTCTCAGATGCCTGTGTGAAAAGGGCCGCGCACGGGCGACCCACAAATGCCTCAGGTGGCCGGCCGAGTGTACCCCCCCCCCCCCCCCCCCGCCCCCCCTTTTGTGCCCTGTGTTTGGCTTCCCTCCAGCCGCTTGTTTGCCCCGCAAGTAAAGAAGTAAAACTGCGGCCTTTCACTTTTTTTCTTTTTTTTTTCTCTCTTTTTTACAACGCGGCGCCGTGGGAAGAATGGAGCTGTGGAGGCAGAGGAGGATGTGGCTGGGGGTCACCTGCCTGTCAGGACGTCTAAACAAAACAAAACAAAAAAGAGAAAAGGGGGGGAGGGGACAGACGGCACCCGATAACCCTGTGGCCCAGACCCACCGCTGGCCACTGTTTACTCTGCAGACATACCACTGACCCAGTCACTTCCTTCCATATAGGAGACATATGGATGGTTGGGGGGGGGGGGGGGGGGGGCTGGTGGAGTTATGCAGGGAGCTGAGGAGGGGTGGCAGGGGTTAAAGAGAGAAAGGGGGCAATGGAGAAGTGTGGGACTCTCCGAAGTAATAAACGTTGGTCAGATTTATAAACAGCCCAGAATAAAACATTACGGGGTGAAAAGGTATCGGATTCCTATAGAATTCCTTGGGAACAAGAAATATGGGCTGAGCCGTGCGTAGAGGTATTGGGGGGGGGGGGGGGGGGGGGCTATAAAGGTAAGAAGAGATGTAGCCTAAAAAGAAAACAAGAGAGAGGTGAATCCAGGGACAGCTGATGCGTATAAGCATTAGACCTGAGGCCGATTCTAAGAAAAAAAATTCTGTATCAGTGGTTCTCAAACTATTTCATGTCAAGGACCTCCAGAATTATCTGTATTTGGCCGGCGACCCCCATCTGAAAATATGTAGTTATTTTGAGTTAAAAACGTTCGCTCTGAAAGAATATATATATTCAAAGATTTGCGCCACATTTTCCCGATTTTTCGAAAATAGCAGACCTACGAGCTTGTAGATCTGCTATTTTTTCGAGACCCAGAATCCCCACTATGAGGCTGGCCAAGCCAGGCTATTGGGCCTTAACCCAGGCGTCCCTATTTGGTGCATGGAGGTGTGACTTTGTAGTCCAGGAAGGAAGTGAGACCATGTTCATGACAGGTGTTTGGCCATGAACATGGCTTCATAACTAAAATATAAAATAAATAAAAACATAATACACACATAAAACCTCCAATAAAGTGTTTCTTGCATGTCCTAAACGTCATTAAAATAAGCTCTGGTTGCAAAAGGGGTGAAGTGGCCCTTTAAGTCGTTAATGGTTAAATGTACACTCCGCCATACGATGGAGTGGCTCGCCGACCGCCGTCGCATCGAAGCATTCGGGTACTTGAGCGTGCAGTGTCCTCAGTAGGGGGTTGAGAAAAGTGATGCAAGTTAGTGAGAATGGCTGCATGCGGTCTGCCTGTACAGAGAGAGGTTTATGGGCCCCAGGCCGGCCGTCTAGCTATAGCGAGGCAGGGCACGCGCGCATGCACGCACGTATACCCGCACACGCACGCACGCACGTATACCCGCACACGCACGCACGCACGCACGCACGCACGCACGCACGTATACACACAAAGCTCTTTGCAGACACAGG
>NW_027638095.1:0-13033 GCF_951216825.1 Electrona antarctica | reverse complement strand
CAATCTGCTATTTTGGAACATTTTAAAACACATTTAAAGACGGAGTGCTATTCTTTTTTTTACCCCCTAAAACATGATCATCAGGTATTATAATTATACTTTTTTTTCTTTCTTTTTAAGAAACGAAAAAGTGTACAGAAAGTGTTAAAATTATGTTTTTATGTGGCCACAGTTCATTAACCTTATCAAGGCTTTCAGCTTTCAGGAAGGAACCAAAAATACACAGGCAAGACATTATTTGCATATTATAACCACACCTGGGGGTCTATTAGAGTAATGTCAACTCCATAGATATTAGATACATACAAAACAGAACATGTACAAAACTATGGCACGCCATCTTTAAAGTGTGAGATCTAGTGATTTAGAAGGCATTTTGTGGAGTCATTGCAGGTCGTAATGGGTTAGGGATTACACATGTGAAATCTGTCTCATTTTTCCACCAAACCAAACGGAGCTCTTTCATGTTAGCATGTCTTGTTGTCTGCCCTGAGGCGTCCGGCTAGCAGACGTAACATGATAGATTTTTTTTTTTGGGTCATCAACGTTTTTTAATGATTTTACAATAAAGCATACAAAATACACATGACTTACACAAAAGAAAGAGACAAGAAAAACAAACAAAAAAAACCAAAACAAAACAACTAGCAGTCAAAAAAGAAACACCCCTCCACATTCTGTTGTTGACAATAGTGATTATATCCGTAATGTATTACCAATTACAAATTGTTAATGCAACCATCCTTTAATATACAAATAAAAGTAGTCCCATATTTCATGGAACTTCCCTTTGACATTGTTCCTCCTGGCAATTGAGTATTCGAAGGATGCAGTTTCCGTCATAAGTTGGGTCCAGTCGGTGATCTCTGGCGTAACACAGGGGTTCTCAACCCGTGGGTCGCGACCCCTCGGGGGGTCGCCAAATTATTTTAGGGGGTCCCCAAATTATTTTCAAAAAAAAAAAAAAGAGTTTTTTTTTAAAATTTTATTTTCACGATTTTTCAAAAATAGCAGACCTACAAGCTCGTAGCGCGCCACTCGGTGGCGCGCTATGAGCTTGTAGATCTGCTATTTTTCAATAGCTAAATTATAACAATGCTTAAAACACCAAAAGGGGTTCCCGCCCAAAATGGTTTAAGGTTATTGTAGCAGTCAATTTATATTGGGGGTCGGGAGGGGGCGGGGCGGGGGTCCCGAGACATTGCCAAAGCATTTCCGGGGGTCCCCGGCCAAAAACGTTGAGAACCCCTGGCGTAACAGAGCTCTTCCAGTTTCTCAAAATCAACCTGGCTGCAGTAATAAGACCTGCAGTCACTAATGCATGTTGTAACATGATAGATATTGACACAATTTGGTGCCAAAACAACACGATGTTTCCTCATTGTTACAGTTTGTTAGCCAAAAAAACCCCCCATGAAAACATCACGTACTGTAGTTGTTATGCTGAATGCTCCGATGCTTTTGAGTTGGACCAATTACATCATATTTACATATTGATGTTGGAATGTAGTAAGATCATTCAAACATTCTTGCGCACTTTGTAAGTACTCTGTATACTGACAAGAAACTCTCCAACTCTCCGAGACTGTGCATGCAAATAGTTGATGAGGCACAATACCACACATTTTTACCCCATTTTGGGCGGGAACCCCTTTTGGTGTTAGCATTATGTTATGCTGTAGCTATTGAAAAATAGCAGATCTACAAGCTCATAGCGCGCCACCGAGTGGCGCACTACGAGCTTGTAGACATTTTTAGAATCTGATCTCAGGTAAAAATGGGTTGAAAACAAATACCCCAACACTCTAGGTCCAAACTGTAAGGCCCGTTGAGCTGAAACTGACTTTTTGGGTTATATCTTATTCTGTACAACAGTAGACTAGTGGTTCCCAAACATTTTGGCTTTAAAGAGTTTGTGTCCCCGGGACACAAACTAGTGAAAGTGTACAAGCTCACAACACGTCGCGACAACACACGACATTGCGTGTGTGTGTTTGTAGATCTGCTATTTTCACTAATTTAAGTTATGGAATTATGGCTTCAATGTTGTTGAATTTTTATCTATGAAATGCTTTTGGAAAATATAAAAACAAAAATTGAAATAGTACAAATATTGTAGGAAATGAATGGGTCCGCGAGCAAAAAAACGGGTCCCGAGCCAGTGTTTTGGAACCAGTGCTGTGCTGTACTAACCTGACTCCGCCAGATGGGGCAGCAGAGAGTACACTGGGTTCCCCCCTCCTGCCCCAGTGTACTCTCTGCTGCCCCATCTGGCGGAGTCAGGTTAGTGCTGTACATGATGCGGCACAACGCCAATGTTTTACTTCTATTTTTATTACCATTTAGCGCTCCAGGACTACCTCGCTAACAGGCTATGAGTAGAGAAGCATTGCACTAATTCAATTCCTCGCCATGCAGCCACGTGTTAATTACACATGGACGGCAAAGCGCTATAAAGTCTAAATTCACACTGTGTGTGTGAGCCAAGCTATGGCTCACAGCTCTGGGCATTTAAACCCGTCTTATATTTAGGGCAGTGTCGCGCACAGAACATTACCGATCTACAAGCTCACAACATGTCGTGCCGCGCCTCGTTGTGAGCTTGTAGATCAGCTATTTTACTCGAGTTGCGCGACACTGGTGTGGTGCATAACTAAGTATAAGTCAGGCTTAACCCATTCTGGGCGGGAACCCCTTTTGGTGTTTCAAGCATTCTGTTATACTTTAGCTATTGAAAAATAGCAGATCTACAAGCTCATAGCGCGCCACCGAGTGGCGCGCTATGAACTTGTAGATCTGCTATTTTTGAAAGATCGTAAAAATGCGGCACTAATCTTTGAATTCTTTCAGAGCGAACGTTTTTTTTTTATTTCGACGTCAGGCCTAAATGGTTGGGCAAAGCAGTTGGGCAAAAGTGTCACGACGTTGACACTTCAACACATTGCTGGCCATCGTCAAACATGATCTGTTCGGCAGAAATCCATATTTAAACTTTTTGTGTTTTTACGTAAAAATGAATGTTAATTCATAATTAATTTTCAGAAAACTTAGGTATGATTTAGAAGGCGTTTTTCGGGGTGTTTTCTTTTTGTCACTATACATATTTGCACGTACGTGAAATGTGTCGCTCAGGGAGTGGCTACTAGCTAGAGGTTGAGGGCTGTATTTTGCGTGTCTTAAGTACCAGGTCTTATTACTTAACTTAAGACCTGGAGGCGTGGTCAATGCTCTTTGGCCACTCAGAATAGCCAAATGGCATTGATCACGCCTCCAGGTCTTAAGTTAAGTAATAAGACCTGGTACTTAAGACACGCAAAATACAGCCCTGAGTGTCTTGCTCAGTTTGGCACACATTGCTGAGGGCTATCTGGGACCCTTTGCCTTCCCCAGGGCGGGCTCTTTAACCATTCAACCTCAAGCTATGGCCGCCCGAAGAAACGCTGAACCCCCAAAAAAAGAAACAACCGGTCTATTTTTCTGAAATGCTACCTAAATATGTGCCCGGCAGACCCCTTAGATCCTCTAGTGCTGGTGTCCTAGAGATCCCAGAGACCCCAAACACAAAGAAATATGGAGAAGCCGCCTTTAGCTACTATGCCCCTGTGCTGTGGAACAGCCTGCCAAGGGATCTACGGTTCTCTGAATCTGTGGACATTTTTAAACGAAATCTTAAAACATAGCATTGCTTTAAAACTAGATCATTGCATGTCCCTTTCCCGTTTTAGTCGCTCATTTTTGTTTTGTTATTACTATGTACTTGATGCTCTCTTGTGTTTTGCTTTTTCTTGTTTTATTTTTGCTCTTACTGTAAAGCACTTTGAACTGCACTCGTTGTATGAAATGTGCTATATAAATAAAGATTGATTGATTGATTGATTGGGAACCTCTTTAGGAGCCCGGCCATGCTATCAGCCAGCAACTGGTGCTGAGACAGGACAGAGGCATAGAGTATATAAAAGGATAGAGACTGAACTGGCGCGAAGCTCCGCCCCCCCAGCTATTCATGTCAGTGGAAGTTGCTCAGTGGCGTTTTGAAGCACCCGGAAGACTGCCGGAAGTCCCTCCTCCGGACCTCAACTTTGAGGTCCGGGGTGACGTATGCAACCGAGCGCTCAATGTTAAAGCCCAGCTGCACGGGGTTTCCCGGTCATGAATCCACGGGTCCGCCTGTAGTCCCTCCTCCTACCACTAGGGCCCAGACCTTCAACGTTGAATAGCCTCACTGGCCCCTTGGACAGAGGGTGTCGACTGCAGAAGGTGCAGGGGCTTTGTTATACAGCAGGTCGGGGTCAGAGGGTCAAATGTACGGCTCCCCACAAATCACATTCGTTCATGTGACTCACGGGACCATAATTCACATCGTTTTATCGTCAAGTTCTCTTATGTCCACAAAAGAGGAGTGTTAAATTCAAAGCATAACTTCAGAGGGGAGCGGGGTGGAGGGGGTAGTGTAGTTGGCGTGGCGGCCCACTGACTCCGGGGGTCAGATGTCTCCCCCGCAGCCTTTGATGTTTTGGGAATCGGTGGGGTTTGGCAACGCACCGCGGAGTAATCTGATCTGTGGTCAGCCTGTTCTTGTTTGTTTTATTTCCCACGTCCGAGCTGCGGAGTCCGCTCACCTCCAACATCTGGACGTTTACTGTCAAAAAACTAACGTGCGTGTGTGTGTGTGTGTGTGTGCGTGTGCGTGTGCGTGTGGCAGATGTACAAGCTCACAGCGCATCACTTTGCGAATACAAATGTTGAATCATTTAGATATTTTTGAACACACAACGTATTTTGGGCGGGTCCCTGGCACATTTTCAGATGGGCCGTTTCCACGGCCAAATAGATATAAGTTTGGGGTTCCGTTGCATGAAAACATTTTGAGAACTATAAGGCATTTGTAGAATCGGCCCCAGGTCATAATGGGTAAACCCCCAATTTTGCTTCTGTGTATGAATCCATGTGTGAATGGGTGAATGGTTTAAATGTGGCTTTGGCTATATTTCTCGGCCCAAATGGACCATTTACGCACGCACGCACGCACGCACGCACGCACGCACGCACGCACGCACGCACGCAAAGATGCATGTATTCACATACCTCTTAGTCTATGTGCAGGCACATAGGTACATGTGTGCGCACACACACACACACACACACACACACACACACCGGGATGTGTTCAGGTAGCTGTGGCTTTGTGCTGTATTGTGGAACAATGCATTTAAGAGTGAATGGGTTATCTGTGGATTGCTGGTGCTCTATAAGCTGTACAATATATACCGAACGAACATGATGAATGTCCTCAATGTGGGAGTGTGACATCATATATGCTCTGAATGCTCTCTGGGCTCCTTATACTGAGACCTGGTGCAGTACAGAGACCATGGGGGATGGGTGGAGAGGAGAGGAGAGAGGAGGAGGATGGATGGGAGGGAGATGAGGACAGGAGAGGCAGAGTTGAGGGAATGAATTGCATTTTTATAGCGCTTTTCCAAGTACTCAAAGCGCTTTACAATGGTTCATTCATTCATACATTGGGAGGTGAAGCGGCGAACAGTCGACGCCAGCGTCCTCACTTCCCACATTCACACACCAATGGTGGCAAGCTCACACCGACCGACTCATTGGAGGCAGTGTGGGGTTCAGTGTCTTGCCCGATGGACACTTCCACATGTAGACAGGAGGAGGAGCCGGGATTTGAAACGCCGACCCAGGGATCATTGGACCTCCTGCTCTACCTCCTGAACTACACGGCCGCCCCACAGAATGGAGGGGAGATGAGGAGAGGAGATGAGAGAGAAGGAGAATGGAGGGGAGATTATAGGAGGAGAGGAGATGAGAGAGAAGAAGAATGGAGGGGAGATTATAGGAGGAGAGGAGACGAGAGAGAAGGAGAATGGAGGAGAGATTAGGAGAGGAGGAGAGGAGACGAGAGAGAAGGAGAATTGAGGAGATGAGGAGAGAAGGAGAATGGAGGGGAGATGAGGAGATGAGGAGAGGAGATGAGAGAGAAGGAGAATGGAGGGGAGATGAGGAGATGAGGAGAGGAGATGAGAGAGAAGGAGAATGGAGGGGAGATGAGGAGATGAGGAGAGAAGGAGAATGGAGGGGAGATGAGGAGATGAGATGAGAGAGAAGGAGAATGGAGGGGAGATGAGGAGAGGAGATGAGATGAGAGAGAAGGAGAATGGAGGAGAGATTAGGAGAGGAGGAGAGGAGATGAGAGAGAAGGAGAATGGAGGGGAGATGAGGAGAGGAGATGAGATGAGAGAGAAGGAGAATGGAGGGGAGAGTGGAGGAGAGATTAGGAGAGGAGGAGAGGAGATGAGAGAGAAGGAGAATGGAGGGGAGATGAGGAGAGGAGATGAGAGAGAAGGAGAATGGAGGGGAGATGAGGAGAGGAGATGAGATGAGAGAGAAGGAGAATGGAGGGGAGATGAGGAGAGGAGATGAGATGAGAGAGAAGGAGAATGGAGGGGAGATGAGGAGATGAGGAGATGAGATGAGAGAGAAGGAGAATGGAGGGGAGATGAGGAGAGAAGGAGAATGGAGGGGAGATGAGATGAGATGAGAGAGAAGGAGAATGGAGGGGAGATGAGGAGAGGAGATGAGATGAGAGAGAAGGAGAATGGAGGGGAGATGAGGAGATGAGGAGAGGAGATGAGAGAGAAGGAGAATGGAGGGGAGATGAGGAGATGAGAGAGAAGGAGAATGGAGGGGAGATGAGGAGATGAGGAGAGGAGATGAGGAGATGAGGAGAGGAGATGAGAGAGAAGGAGAATGGAGGGGAGATGAGGAGATGAGAGAGAAGGAGAGTGGAGGGGAGATGAGGAGATGAGGAGAGGAGATGAGAGAGAAGGAGAATGGAGGGGAGATGAGGAGATGAGGAGATGAGAGAGAAGGAGAATGGAGGAGAGATGAGGAGAGGAGAGGATTATTATTATAGGGGCGTCAGTGGCTCAGGGGTGGATGGTTACTGTGAGGTTCCCAGTTCTATCATGGACTCCCCCAGCGTTAGTGTCGAAGTGTCCTTGAACAAGACGCTGAACGCCTAATTGCTCCCGATGTGCAGGTTGGTGCCTTGCATGGTTTCCTCCGTGTGTGAGTGGGTCAATGTATTGCACAATCAAAGCACCTTGGATAAAGGCGCTATATAAATGCACCATTTACCATTTAGAGGAGAGGAGAGTGGATGGGGCTTTGAAGGGTAGCAGATCTACAAGCTCTCAACATGTCATGCTGCAATGCATTCTGCGCTTGTAGATCAGATATTTTGATTTAAAACTAATTAAGAAATGAATTGAAAATATAATGTAAAATAAACAACAACATGTTCGAATTTCGAGCCATCGAACAAAGCTTTGATGAATTCTTTTGGGGGTCAGCCCTAACTACAGTTGCTTCGTGGTATTAGCCCTGGGACTGGGAGGTCGGGGTTCGATCCCCGGCCACGTCATACCAAAGAAAAATGGGACCCAGTGCCTCCCTGCTTGGCACTCGGCATCATCAACGGTTGGATTGGGGTATAAGTCTATACTATAGCGTCATGGGTCCAGGGGCTGTACTGTACTGTACGTGTACAATCAAACTCATGCCTCACGGGCTATGGAAACAGGAGACAGGCTCCTGCCCTATGGGCCCCATGGCTCGACAAGGCTTACTTACTTACTAACTACAGTACATCGACCAGTACTATAACCCCCCCCCCCCCACACACACACACACACACACACACACACACACACACACGCACACACACGCACGCCACAGCTTTCCATTGGGTCCATTGTTCCACAGACCCAGGGTATTATCTCACTCTCTAGAACTCACTCAGAACAGGATATACAGCATGTCACACACACACACACACACACACACACACACACACACACACCCCGCCCCTGCCTGACCAATGACAAGCCCAGAAGAGCCCAACGGACCGCTCGGAAAGTATGCCGTCCACTTCCTGTGAAAACATTCCAGCCGCTCATTGTTTTGGTTTGTCTCGTTGCCGTGGCGCAACAGCGACACGAGAGGAACGCTGAACAAAGGTTGTCCACCACGCCTGGTCCAGAGTTTTCACCAGTGGATACTATTAACCCATTCTGACCTGAGATCAGATTCTAAAAAATGTCTTCTACATCCTGACAGTTTTCTGAAAAAGCTATGTTTCTATGTCAGTCGTTCTTCGATTTTTCAAAAATAGCAGACCTACAAGCTCGTAGCGCGCCACTCGGTGGCGCACTATGAGCTTGTAGATCTGCTATTTTTCAATAGCTAAAGCATAACATAATGCTAACACCGAAAGGGGTTCCCGCCCCAAAATGGGTTAAGTGTACAGTAGCACGGTGGTACACATTGGTTTAGGGGCGCTATCTCCCTTCCTTTGCCCCGCTTTGTGTGTGCGTGTGAATAATAGCGATGTTTTCATTGGCTGAGCAAAGTACATGTTGAGGATAAAAAATCACACCCGTGTGAAGTGAGGGGCGCTCTTATGATCTTACAACATCAATTACGACATAATGTTTGTTTAACCCATTTTGACCTGGGAACGATTCTACAAATGTCTAAATCCTGACTGTTTTCTTGAAAAAGCTATGCTTCTATGTCAGTGGTTCTCCGATTTTTGAGTGGTGTAAACCACTCCTACAACTGGCTTTTTTGTGCAGAAAAAATGAGCATGGTTGCTATGTTCACCCTGTTGTAATGACGTAATGAAATCACACCCGGGTGAACAGGGTGAACATAGCAACCATGATCATTGTTTCTGCACAAACAAAGCCAGGTAATGAAATCACACCCGTTGTTGAGTGGTGTAAACCACTCCTACAACTGGCTTTTTTGTGCAGAAAAATGAGCATGGTTGCTATGTTCACCCTGTTGTAATGACGTAATGAAATCACACCCGGGTGGACAGGGTGAACATAGCAACCATGCTCATTTTTTCTGCACAAACTAAGCCAGGTAATGAAATCACACCCGGGTGTGATTTCATTACGTCAGACATGATTTCATTACGTCAGACAGACCTTACACCACTCAGTTCACACGGGTGTGATTTTTCAAAAATAGCAGACCTACAAGCTCGTAGCGCGCCACTCGGTGGCGCGCTACGAGCTTGTAGATCTGCTATTTTTCAATAGCTAAAGCATAACATAATGCTAACACCAAAAGGGGTTCCCGCCCCAAAATGGGTTAAAGCAACGTTTGTTTTAGTCCTCAACACAAACATTAGATTTCTCTTTATTGTCCTTGGCGGTTTCTTAAACAAGCATCGTTGGAAAACAAACGCGCCCCGCAAAAAGTGAGGGCAGAAAATTGAAATTGAAGACGCCAATTCCGATTGGCCGGAATGACAGAAAAGTGAGGACGCCAATTGTGATTGGTCGGAATGTTATGATGTATTCACTTCCCACGATTATTATTTTTTTTTTTTTGAGATTTCCCCTTCAATGCATGGCTTTTGAAGTCACAAGCTCTTGTTAATGCATTTCAGTATT
Organism: Electrona antarctica; assembly: GCF_951216825.1. Taxonomy (NCBI): domain Eukaryota; kingdom Metazoa; phylum Chordata; class Actinopteri; order Myctophiformes; family Myctophidae; genus Electrona; species Electrona antarctica. The sequence continues at coordinate 3,545 of NW_027638095.1, read as the reverse complement.
CAATATTTATAAAAGACACACTTTCACTTTCAATAAAAAACGTATGTATTTTATTATTTTTCCCAATAAATAGCAGGTCTACAAGCTCACGACGTCGCAATACGCTCACGTTGTGAGCTTGTAGATCTGCTAATTGTCCTACTTTTGTGTGAAACTGTGTGGTATGATGAAGTAGAACGTTAATCCCCCCCCCCCATAAAAATAAACGGAAGGTTGAAATTTGGAGATAAAAGGTTTCTTGGCCTACAGCTACCATATTCATTCTTATCTTAAAGGGGAAAACCACCCATTTTCAACATTTTACTATGTCATTAATATACCTTAGAGCTGTTGTGTGGAAATAAAAAAAGTCCCCCCATTCTGTGTTTCCTAGAACTGTAATTATGAAAAAAAACATTAACATGGTGAAACACATCTTGATGACATCATCAAGATGTGTTCCACCATGTTAATGATTTTTTTCAGACCTCTAGTTCTAGGAAACACAGAATGGGGGGACTTTTTTATTATGTCCACACAACAGCTCTAAAGTATATTAATGACATAGTAAAATGTTGAAAATTAGTGGAATGCCCCTTTAAGGGCCTTGCAAATGGGGAGCGATAAAACGCGCCTATAGTTTATTTTCAATGAGACTGCGTTTTTGCTCAGAGAAGTCGCAGTGCAGCGACAACGCAAGCGCATTTACGTGAGCGTGGTCCTGTTAATTTGTTGCGCGCATGCTCGTTTCGTGCACACGCCCGTGACTCACCAGACGTGGATTCGGTTTAGCTTTTTTTCCCCGCTTGCGCCCCTCTTGAGCAGACCTGTAGCACAGGGGTTCTCAACCCGTGGGTCGCGACCCCTCGGGGGGTCGCCAAATTATTTTAGGGGGTCCCCAAATTATTTAAAAAAAAAAAAAATCACGATTTTTCAAAAATAGCAGACCTACAAGCTCGTAGCGCGCCACTCGGTGGCGCGCTACGAGCTTGTAGATCTGCTATTTTTAAATAGCTAAATTATAACAATGCTTAAAACACCAAAAGGGGTTCCCGCCCAAAATAATTTAAGGTTATTGTAGCAGTCAATTTATATTGGGGGTCGGGAGGGGGCGGGGCGGGGGTCCCGAGACGTTGCCAAAGCATTTTCGGGGGTCCCCGGCCAAAAACGTTGAGAACCCCTGCTGTAGCAGACCTGTCGTTGATCCAGGCAACAACGTGTGCGTTCCTCGCTCCCCCGTCTGCAAGGCCCTTTAACCACAGCACTGAAAGCATCAAAAGATGAATGATGACTCATTTCTCCAAAGTGCCATCAACAAAAAAGTTCTGAAGTAATACTTTTTTCATGTTTATTTACTGCTTATGTTTTCATTTGAGCTGTCTAATCAGGGCCCCTAAATGAGACCTTAGACACCTGGGTGTAGTGCACTCAACTACCTGGTAGGATGGAACCTAATGATAACCTCTGTGTAATAACCCCTGATTTAAGACATCCCGGGCGGGAACCCCTTTTGGTGTTTTAAACATTATGTCATAATTTAGCTATTGAAAAATAGCAGATCTACAAGCTCATAGCACGCCACCGAGTGGCGCGCTACGAGCTTGTAGGTCTGCTATGTTTGAAGAATCGTGAAAAGTGACATGAAAGTGTTTGAGAACGACTGACATAGAAAAACATAGCTTTTTCAAGAAAACAGTCTACATTTAGAAGACATTTGCAGAATCGTTCCCAGGTCGAAATGGGTTAAGACATCCCTGCTTCATTTATACAGGAGAGAGAGAGAGAGAGGGAGAGAGATAGAGTGGGGGAGATAGAGAGAAGGCAGGGAGATAAATGACAGGATTCACGTTATTGTTTGAGACACACACATAGGGTTATTTTGGGCCGTGGCTGAATCCGCCGTCATTCTTTCATGGGGTGAGAACAGCACAGCGTACACATTGTTACACCGTATGGTGAAGTATTGTGCAGGCGGTTGCAACAATGGAACGATGAGTAATCACAGTTTTTTTTTTGCAGGGTCAAACAAGGAATCACGTGACATTGATCCCCTTTACCCTATTCGCTCGTACTAGGACATGGTGTATGTGTATAGCCAGAAGAATAGGAGGGTTGGAGACAGACAGAAAATCTGACCGTCTTTGACCGTCACGCGCTATACGTCCGGCCGGAGAAACTCTCCCCTGTCAGGTGAAAAGAAGCAGCTTGGACTCCTCATGCATAGAAGAAAGCATGAGGTCAGTCCGCTGCCCCCCCCAGGTTGGCAGAGGAAGTGTAGCGCCCAGGATTACATTAGATAATTGACACTGGGTGAAAAAATTTGTTGCAAAATTGTGGGATAAAAAACAAAACAAACAAAAAAACATAAGCTATGCACTAATCCTGGGTTGTGGTTCTGTTGTCCCCAGGTGGACTATGACAACCATCCTCTGTACAAGCCCTAGTAACCACACCAAAGGGTCAAGACGGTTTTAGCGTTGTCCCTGCGGTGTGATATGTCTTGTTGCACGTTGACCCCACGTTGACCCTAGCGATTCAGCGCATGGAATTCAATGGCCCCAAACCACACCAAAGGGTCGAGGCGGTTTTAGCGTTTACCTCCTTGCAACCGTTTGGACCCAAGGAGTTGCATGGTGACCCTTTGGTGAGAGAGAGAGAGAGAGAGAGAGAGAGAGAGAGAGAGAGAGAGAGAGAGAGAGAGAGAGAGAGAGCGAGAGAGCGAGAGAGAGAGAGAGAGAGAGAGAGAGAGAGAGAGACCTTGTGACATGGTGTGTTTCATTCATCATTAGGATCACAGGGGAAACAAGTCCCCATGACTTTTTTGTATTATCCTTTTATCCTTAAAAAATCACACCCGTGTGAACTGAGTGGTGTAAGGTATTATATAGCCTGATCAGCTGTGGTCACTGACGTAATGTCTCATTCCGGCCAATCACAATGCACCATGCTCATTTTTTGCGCACAGACAGACAGACAGACAGACAGACAGACAGACAGACAGACAGACAGACAGACAGACAGACAGACAGACAGACAGACTAAAGGTGGCCTTACACTAGCCGATAATCGGGCATTTTTTGACGCTCGGGGGGTGCCCGACTCAATCGATCTGCTCGGGGCCGCTCAAAGCGCGATCGGGATCGGCCCGATCAACATCAAGAATGTTTGATATTTGCTCTGCCCCGCTCCGATTATCCTGTAGTGTGTGGTGCTATCAGATTTCAGATTGAAACAAATCGGCTAGTGTAAGGCCACCTTAACAAAGCCAGTTGTAGGAGTGGTTTACACCACTCAAAAAAAAGGCTAAACAAAGTCCATAAAGACTTGGCTGCCACATGACGTAATTTCATAAAGCCATGCATTGGAGGGGCCCCTCGAAATGGTCTTAAAAAGTCGTAGTAGTTCTTAAAATGTCACTTCACTGACATCTGGGGACCCCCACAATCCTTGAGAACCGCTGGTCTGACGTACTGTATCTAATGGTTTTAATTGATTATGCATATTTATACAAAGTGGTACTTTATTTTTGAGTGGTGTAAACCACTCCTACAACTGGCTTTGTTTGT
>NW_027638096.1:0-29107 GCF_951216825.1 Electrona antarctica | reverse complement strand
AGCATCAGCCCAATATCAGCATCAGCCCAATATCAGCATCAGCCCAATATCAGCATCAGCCCAATATCAGCATCAGCCCAATATCAGCATCAGCCCAATATCAGCATCAGCCCAATATCAGCATCAGCCCAATATCAGCATCAGCCCAATATCAGCATCAGCCCAATATCAGCATCAGCCCAATATCAGCATCAGCCCAATATCAGCATCAGCCCAATATCAGCATCAGCCCAATATCAGCATCAGCCCAATATCAGCATCAGCCCAATATCAGCATCAGCCCAATATCAGCATCAGCCCAATATCAGCATCAGCCCAATATCAGCATCAGCCCAATATCAGCATCAGCCCAATATCAGCATCAGCCCAATATCAGCATCAGCCCAATATCAGCATCAGCCCAATATCAGCATCAGCCCAATATCAGCATCAGCCCAATATCAGCATCAGCCCAATATCAGCATCAGCCCAATATCAGCATCAGCCCAATATCAGCATCAGCCCAATATCAGCATCAGCCCAATATCAGCATCAGCCCAATATCAGCATCAGCCCAATATCAGCATCAGCCCAATATCAGCATCAGCCCAATATCAGCATCAGCCCAATATCAGCATCAGCCCAATATCAGCATCAGCCCAATATCAGCATCAGCCCAATATCAGCATCAGCCCAATATCAGCATCAGCCCAATATCAGCATCAGCCCAATATCAGCATCAGCCCAATATCAGCATCAGCCCAATATCAGCATCAGCCCAATATCAGCATCAGCCCAATATCAGCATCAGCCCAATATCAGCATCAGCCCAATATCAGCATCAGCCCAATATCAGCATCAGCCCAATATCAGCATCAGCCCAATATCAGCATCAGCCCAATATCAGCATCAGCCCAATATCAGCATCAGCCCAATATCAGCATCAGCCCAATATCAGCATCAGCCCAATATCAGCATCAGCCCAATATCAGCATCAGCCCAATATCAGCATCAGCCCAATATCAGCATCAGCCCAATATCAGCATCAGCCCAATATCAGCATCAGCCCAATATCAGCATCAGCCCAATATCAGCATCAGCCCAATATCAGCATCAGCCCAATATCAGCATCAGCCCAATATCAGCATCAGCCCAATATCAGCATCAGCCCAATATCAGCATCAGCCCAATATCAGCATCAGCCCAATATCAGCATCAGCCCAATATCAGCATCAGCCCAATATCAGCATCAGCCCAATATCAGCATCAGCCCAATATCAGCATCAGCCCAATATCAGCATCAGCCCAATATCAGCATCAGCCCAATATCAGCATCAGCCCAATATCAGCATCAGCCCAATATCAGCATCAGCCCAATATCAGCATCAGCCCAATATCAGCATCAGCCCAATATCAGCATCAGCCCAATATCAGCATCAGCCCAATATCAGCATCAGCCCAATATCAGCATCAGCCCAATATCAGCATCAGCCCAATATCAGCATCAGCCCAATATCAGCATCAGCCCAATATCAGCATCAGCCCAATATCAGCATCAGCCCAATATCAGCATCAGCCCAATATCAGCATCAGCCCAATATCAGCATCAGCCCAATATCAGCATCAGCCCAATATCAGCATCAGCCCAATATCAGCATCAGCCCAATATCAGCATCAGCCCAATATCAGCATCAGCCCAATATCAGCATCAGCCCAATATCAGCATCAGCCCAATATCAGCATCAGCCCAATATCAGCATCAGCTGATATTATATCATATTGGGCTGCTTCTCTGCCCACCAGCCAAGCTTATAGGCCTGCAGAGTGTCTAGGGCTGATGCTGATATTGGGCTGATGCTGATATTGGGCTGATGCTGATATTGGGCTGATGCTGATATTGGGCTGATGCTGATATTGGGCTGATGCTGATATTGGGCTGATGCTGATATTGGGCTGATGCTGATATTGGGCTGATGCTGATATTGGGCTGATGCTGATATTGGGCTGATGCTGATATTGGGCTGATGCTGATATTGGGCTGATGCTGATATTGGGCTGATGCTGATATTGGGCTGATGCTGATATTGGGCTGATGCTGATATTGGGCTGATGCTGATATTGGGCTGATGCTGATATTGGGCTGATGCTGATATTGGGCTGATGCTGATATTGGGCTGATGCTGATATTGGGCTGATGCTGATATTGGGCTGATGCTGATATTGGGCTGATGCTGATATTGGGCTGATGCTGATATTGGGCTGATGCTGATATTGGGCTGATGCTGATATTGGGCTGATGCTGATATTGGGCTGATGCTGATATTGGGCTGATGCTGATATTGGGCTGATGCTGATATTGGGCTGATGCTGATATTGGGCTGATGCTGATATTGGGCTGATGCTGATATTGGGCTGATGCTGATATTGGGCTGATGCTGATATTGGGCTGATGCTGATATTGGGCTGATGCTGATATTGGGCTGATGCTGATATTGGGCTGATGCTGATATTGGGCTGATGCTGATATTGGGCTGATGCTGATATTGGGCTGATGCTGATATTGGGCTGATGCTGATATTGGGCTGATGCTGATATTGGGCTGATGCTGATATTGGGCTGATGCTGATATTGGGCTGATGCTGATATTGGGCTGATGCTGATATTGGGCTGATGCTGATATTGGGCTGATGCTGATATTGGGCTGATGCTGATATTGGGCTGATGCTGATATTGGGCTGATGCTGATATTGGGCTGATGCTGATATTGGGCTGATGCTGATATTGGGCTGATGCTGATATTGGGCTGATGCTGATATTGGGCTGATGCTGATATTGGGCTGATGCTGATATTGGGCTGATGCTGATATTGGGCTGATGCTGATATTGGGCTGATGCTGATATTGGGCTGATGCTGATATTGGGCTGATGCTGATATTGGGCTGATGCTGATATTGGGCTGATGCTGATATTGGGCTGATGCTGATATTGGAAACCTTGTCTGAACCCCTCCATCCTTCCTGTAGCTGCTCAGACTCTGCTTCTCTGCCCCCAGCCAAGCTTATAGGCCTGCAGAGTGTCTAGTTTTGAAGATACAGACTCTGCTAAGCAAAAGTGAACAGGGCCAAACTGGGCTTATTTCGCTGTGAAAGTGACATTTAGGCACGGAGTTGGAAAACCTTGTCTGAACCCCTCCATCCTTCCTGTAGCTGCTCAGACTCTGCTTCTCTGCCCCCAGCCAAGCTTATAGGCCTGCAGAGTGTCTAGTTTTGAAGATACAGACTCTGCTAAGCAAAAGTGAACAGGGCCAAACTGGGCTTATTTCGCTGTGAAAGTGACATTTAGGCACGGAGTTGGAAAACCTTGTCTGAACCCCTCCATCCTTCCTGTAGCTGCTCAGACTCTGCTTCTCTGCCCCCAGCCAAGCTTATAGGCCTGCAGAGTGTCTAGTTTTGAAGATACAGACTCTGCTAAGCAAAAGTGAACAGGGCCAAACTGGGCTTATTTCGCTGTGAAAGTGACATTTAGGCACGGAGTTGGAAAACCTTGTCTGAACCCCTCCATCCTTCCTGTAGCTGCTCAGACTCTGCTTCTCTGCCCCCAGCCAAGCTTATAGGCCTGCAGAGTGTCTAGTTTTGAAGATACAGACTCTGCTAAGCAAAAGTGAACAGGGCCAAACTGGGCTTATTTCGCTGTGAAAGTGACATTTAGGCACGGAGTTGGAAAACCTTGTCTGAACCCCTCCATCCTTCCTGTAGCTGCTCAGACTCTGCTTCTCTGCCCCCAGCCAAGCTTATAGGCCTGCAGAGTGTCTAGTTTTGAAGATACAGACTCTGCTAAGCAAAAGTGAACAGGGCCAAACTGGGCTTATTTCGCTGTGAAAGTGACATTTAGGCACGGAGTTGGAAAACCTTGTCTGAACCCCTCCATCCTTCCTGTAGCTGCTCAGACTCTGCTTCTCTGCCCCCAGCCAAGCTTATAGGCCTGCAGAGTGTCTAGTTTTGAAGATACAGACTCTGCTAAGCAAAAGTGAACAGGGCCAAACTGGGCTTATTTCGCTGTGAAAGTGACATTTAGGCACGGAGTTGGAAAACCTTGTCTGAACCCCTCCATCCTTCCTGTAGCTGCTCAGACTCTGCTTCTCTGCCCCCAGCCAAGCTTATAGGCCTGCAGAGTGTCTAGTTTTGAAGATACAGACTCTGCTAAGCAAAAGTGAACAGGGCCAAACTGGGCTTATTTCGCTGTGAAAGTGACATTTAGGCACGGAGTTGGAAAACCTTGTCTGAACCCCTCCATCCTTCCTGTAGCTGCTCAGACTCTGCTTCTCTGCCCCCAGCCAAGCTTATAGGCCTGCAGAGTGTCTAGTTTTGAAGATACAGACTCTGCTAAGCAAAAGTGAACAGGGCCAAACTGGGCTTATTTCGCTGTGAAAGTGACATTTAGGCACGGAGTTGGAAAACCTTGTCTGAACCCCTCCATCCTTCCTGTAGCTGCTCAGACTCTGCTTCTCTGCCCCCAGCCAAGCTTATAGGCCTGCAGAGTGTCTAGTTTTGAAGATACAGACTCTGCTAAGCAAAAGTGAACAGGGCCAAACTGGGCTTATTTCGCTGTGAAAGTGACATTTAGGCACGGAGTTGGAAAACCTTGTCTGAACCCCTCCATCCTTCCTGTAGCTGCTCAGACTCTGCTTCTCTGCCCCCAGCCAAGCTTATAGGCCTGCAGAGTGTCTAGTTTTGAAGATACAGACTCTGCTAAGCAAAAGTGAACAGGGCCAAACTGGGCTTATTTCGCTGTGAAAGTGACATTTAGGCACGGAGTTGGAAAACCTTGTCTGAACCCCTCCATCCTTCCTGTAGCTGCTCAGACTCTGCTTCTCTGCCCCCAGCCAAGCTTATAGGCCTGCAGAGTGTCTAGTTTTGAAGATACAGACTCTGCTAAGCAAAAGTGAACAGGGCCAAACTGGGCTTATTTCGCTGTGAAAGTGACATTTAGGCACGGAGTTGGAAAACCTTGTCTGAACCCCTCCATCCTTCCTGTAGCTGCTCAGACTCTGCTTCTCTGCCCCCAGCCAAGCTTATAGGCCTGCAGAGTGTCTAGTTTTGAAGATACAGACTCTGCTAAGCAAAAGTGAACAGGGCCAAACTGGGCTTATTTCGCTGTGAAAGTGACATTTAGGCACGGAGTTGGAAAACCTTGTCTGAACCCCTCCATCCTTCCTGTAGCTGCTCAGACTCTGCTTCTCTGCCCCCAGCCAAGCTTATAGGCCTGCAGAGTGTCTAGTTTTGAAGATACAGACTCTGCTAAGCAAAAGTGAACAGGGCCAAACTGGGCTTATTTCGCTGTGAAAGTGACATTTAGGCACGGAGTTGGAAAACCTTGTCTGAACCCCTCCATCCTTCCTGTAGCTGCTCAGACTCTGCTTCTCTGCCCCCAGCCAAGCTTATAGGCCTGCAGAGTGTCTAGTTTTGAAGATACAGACTCTGCTAAGCAAAAGTGAACAGGGCCAAACTGGGCTTATTTCGCTGTGAAAGTGACATTTAGGCACGGAGTTGGAAAACCTTGTCTGAACCCCTCCATCCTTCCTGTAGCTGCTCAGACTCTGCTTCTCTGCCCCCAGCCAAGCTTATAGGCCTGCAGAGTGTCTAGTTTTGAAGATACAGACTCTGCTAAGCAAAAGTGAACAGGGCCAAACTGGGCTTATTTCGCTGTGAAAGTGACATTTAGGCACGGAGTTGGAAAACCTTGTCTGAACCCCTCCATCCTTCCTGTAGCTGCTCAGACTCTGCTTCTCTGCCCCCAGCCAAGCTTATAGGCCTGCAGAGTGTCTAGTTTTGAAGATACAGACTCTGCTAAGCAAAAGTGAACAGGGCCAAACTGGGCTTATTTCGCTGTGAAAGTGACATTTAGGCACGGAGTTGGAAAACCTTGTCTGAACCCCTCCATCCTTCCTGTAGCTGCTCAGACTCTGCTTCTCTGCCCCCAGCCAAGCTTATAGGCCTGCAGAGTGTCTAGTTTTGAAGATACAGACTCTGCTAAGCAAAAGTGAACAGGGCCAAACTGGGCTTATTTCGCTGTGAAAGTGACATTTAGGCACGGAGTTGGAAAACCTTGTCTGAACCCCTCCATCCTTCCTGTAGCTGCTCAGACTCTGCTTCTCTGCCCCCAGCCAAGCTTATAGGCCTGCAGAGTGTCTAGTTTTGAAGATACAGACTCTGCTAAGCAAAAGTGAACAGGGCCAAACTGGGCTTATTTCGCTGTGAAAGTGACATTTAGGCACGGAGTTGGAAAACCTTGTCTGAACCCCTCCATCCTTCCTGTAGCTGCTCAGACTCTGCTTCTCTGCCCCCAGCCAAGCTTATAGGCCTGCAGAGTGTCTAGTTTTGAAGATACAGACTCTGCTAAGCAAAAGTGAACAGGGCCAAACTGGGCTTATTTCGCTGTGAAAGTGACATTTAGGCACGGAGTTGGAAAACCTTGTCTGAACCCCTCCATCCTTCCTGTAGCTGCTCAGACTCTGCTTCTCTGCCCCCAGCCAAGCTTATAGGCCTGCAGAGTGTCTAGTTTTGAAGATACAGACTCTGCTAAGCAAAAGTGAACAGGGCCAAACTGGGCTTATTTCGCTGTGAAAGTGACATTTAGGCACGGAGTTGGAAAACCTTGTCTGAACCCCTCCATCCTTGCCTGTAGCTGCTCAGACTCTGCTTCTCTGCCCCCAGCCAAGCTTATAGGCCTGCAGAGTGTCTAGTTTTGAAGATACAGACTCTGCTAAGCAAAAGTGAACAGGGCCAAACTGGGCTTATTTCGCTGTGAAAGTGACATTTAGGCACGGAGTTGGAAAACCTTGTCTGAACCCCTCCATCCTTCCTGTAGCTGCTCAGACTCTGCTTCTCTGCCCCCAGCCAAGCTTATAGGCCTGCAGAGTGTCTAGTTTTGAAGATACAGACTCTGCTAAGCAAAAGTGAACAGGGCCAAACTGGGCTTATTTCGCTGTGAAAGTGACATTTAGGCACGGAGTTGGAAAACCTTGTCTGAACCCCTCCATCCTTCCTGTAGCTGCTCAGACTCTGCTTCTCTGCCCCCAGCCAAGCTTATAGGCCTGCAGAGTGTCTAGTTTTGAAGATACAGACTCTGCTAAGCAAAAGTGAACAGGGCCAAACTGGGCTTATTTCGCTGTGAAAGTGACATTTAGGCACGGAGTTGGAAAACCTTGTCTGAACCCCTCCATCCTTCCTGTAGCTGCTCAGACTCTGCTTCTCTGCCCCCAGCCAAGCTTATAGGCCTGCAGAGTGTCTAGTTTTGAAGATACAGACTCTGCTAAGCAAAAGTGAACAGGGCCAAACTGGGCTTATTTCGCTGTGAAAGTGACATTTAGGCACGGAGTTGGAAAACCTTGTCTGAACCCCTCCATCCTTCCTGTAGCTGCTCAGACTCTGCTTCTCTGCCCCCAGCCAAGCTTATAGGCCTGCAGAGTGTCTAGTTTTGAAGATACAGACTCTGCTAAGCAAAAGTGAACAGGGCCAAACTGGGCTTATTTCGCTGTGAAAGTGACATTTAGGCACGGAGTTGGAAAACCTTGTCTGAACCCCTCCATCCTTCCTGTAGCTGCTCAGACTCTGCTTCTCTGCCCCCAGCCAAGCTTATAGGCCTGCAGAGTGTCTAGTTTTGAAGATACAGACTCTGCTAAGCAAAAGTGAACAGGGCCAAACTGGGCTTATTTCGCTGTGAAAGTGACATTTAGGCACGGAGTTGGAAAACCTTGTCTGAACCCCTCCATCCTTCCTGTAGCTGCTCAGACTCTGCTTCTCTGCCCCCAGCCAAGCTTATAGGCCTGCAGAGTGTCTAGTTTTGAAGATACAGACTCTGCTAAGCAAAAGTGAACAGGGCCAAACTGGGCTTATTTCGCTGTGAAATTTCGATGTCACTTTCACAGCGAAATAAGCCCAGTTTGGCCCTGTTCACTTTTGCTTAGCAGAGTCTGTATCTTCAAAACTAGACACTCTGCAGGCCTATAAGCTTGGCTGGGGGCAGAGAAGCAGAGTCTGAGCAGCTACAGGAAGGATGGAGGGGTTCAGACAAGGTTTTCCAACTCCGTGCCTAAATGTCACTTTCACAGCGAAATAAGCCCAGTTTGGCCCTGTTCACTTTTGCTTAGCAGAGTCTGTATCTTCAAAACTAGACACTCTGCAGGCCTATAAGCTTGGCTGGGGGCAGAGAAGCAGAGTCTGAGCAGCTACAGGAAGGATGGAGGGGTTCAGACAAGGTTTTCCAACTCCGTGCCTAAATGTCACTTTCACAGCGAAATAAGCCCAGTTTGGCCCTGTTCACTTTTGCTTAGCAGAGTCTGTATCTTCAAAACTAGACACTCTGCAGGCCTATAAGCTTGGCTGGGGGCAGAGAAGCAGAGTCTGAGCAGCTACAGGAAGGATGGAGGGGTTCAGACAAGGTTTTCCAACTCCGTGCCTAAATGTCACTTTCACAGCGAAATAAGCCCAGTTTGGCCCTGTTCACTTTTGCTTAGCAGAGTCTGTATCTTCAAAACTAGACACTCTGCAGGCCTATAAGCTTGGCTGGGGGCAGAGAAGCAGAGTCTGAGCAGCTACAGGAAGGATGGAGGGGTTCAGACAAGGTTTTCCAACTCCGTGCCTAAATGTCACTTTCACAGCGAAATAAGCCCAGTTTGGCCCTGTTCACTTTTGCTTAGCAGAGTCTGTATCTTCAAAACTAGACACTCTGCAGGCCTATAAGCTTGGCTGGGGGCAGAGAAGCAGAGTCTGAGCAGCTACAGGAAGGATGGAGGGGTTCAGACAAGGTTTTCCAACTCCGTGCCTAAATGTCACTTTCACAGCGAAATAAGCCCAGTTTGGCCCTGTTCACTTTTGCTTAGCAGAGTCTGTATCTTCAAAACTAGACACTCTGCAGGCCTATAAGCTTGGCTGGGGGCAGAGAAGCAGAGTCTGAGCAGCTACAGGAAGGATGGAGGGGTTCAGACAAGGTTTTCCAACTCCGTGCCTAAATGTCACTTTCACAGCGAAATAAGCCCAGTTTGGCCCTGTTCACTTTTGCTTAGCAGAGTCTGTATCTTCAAAACTAGACACTCTGCAGGCCTATAAGCTTGGCTGGGGGCAGAGAAGCAGAGTCTGAGCAGCTACAGGAAGGATGGAGGGGTTCAGACAAGGTTTTCCAACTCCGTGCCTAAATGTCACTTTCACAGCGAAATAAGCCCAGTTTGGCCCTGTTCACTTTTGCTTAGCAGAGTCTGTATCTTCAAAACTAGACACTCTGCAGGCCTATAAGCTTGGCTGGGGGCAGAGAAGCAGAGTCTGAGCAGCTACAGGAAGGATGGAGGGGTTCAGACAAGGTTTTCCAACTCCGTGCCTAAATGTCACTTTCACAGCGAAATAAGCCCAGTTTGGCCCTGTTCACTTTTGCTTAGCAGAGTCTGTATCTTCAAAACTAGACACTCTGCAGGCCTATAAGCTTGGCTGGGGGCAGAGAAGCAGAGTCTGAGCAGCTACAGGAAGGATGGAGGGGTTCAGACAAGGTTTTCCAACTCCGTGCCTAAATGTCACTTTCACAGCGAAATAAGCCCAGTTTGGCCCTGTTCACTTTTGCTTAGCAGAGTCTGTATCTTCAAAACTAGACACTCTGCAGGCCTATAAGCTTGGCTGGGGGCAGAGAAGCAGAGTCTGAGCAGCTACAGGAAGGATGGAGGGGTTCAGACAAGGTTTTCCAACTCCGTGCCTAAATGTCACTTTCACAGCGAAATAAGCCCAGTTTGGCCCTGTTCACTTTTGCTTAGCAGAGTCTGTATCTTCAAGAACTAGACACTCTGCAGGCCTATAAGCTTGGCTGGGGGCAGAGAAGCAGAGTCTGAGCAGCTACAGGAAGGATGGAGGGGTTCAGACAAGGTTTTCCAACTCCGTGCCTAAATGTCACTTTCACAGCGAAATAAGCCCAGTTTGGCCCTGTTCACTTTTGCTTAGCAGAGTCTGTATCTTCAAAACTAGACACTCTGCAGGCCTATAAGCTTGGCTGGGGGCAGAGAAGCAGAGTCTGAGCAGCTACAGGAAGGATGGAGGGGTTCAGACAAGGTTTTCCAACTCCGTGCCTAAATGTCACTTTCACAGCGAAATAAGCCCAGTTTGGCCCTGTTCACTTTTGCTTAGCAGAGTCTGTATCTTCAAAACTAGACACTCTGCAGGCCTATAAGCTTGGCTGGGGGCAGAGAAGCAGAGTCTGAGCAGCTACAGGAAGGATGGAGGGGTTCAGACAAGGTTTTCCAACTCCGTGCCTAAATGTCACTTTCACAGCGAAATAAGCCCAGTTTGGCCCTGTTCACTTTTGCTTAGCAGAGTCTGTATCTTCAAAACTAGACACTCTGCAGGCCTATAAGCTTGGCTGGGGGCAGAGAAGCAGAGTCTGAGCAGCTACAGGAAGGATGGAGGGGTTCAGACAAGGTTTTCCAACTCCGTGCCTAAATGTCACTTTCACAGCGAAATAAGCCCAGTTTGGCCCTGTTCACTTTTGCTTAGCAGAGTCTGTATCTTCAAAACTAGACACTCTGCAGGCCTATAAGCTTGGCTGGGGGCAGAGAAGCAGAGTCTGAGCAGCTACAGGAAGGATGGAGGGGTTCAGACAAGGTTTTCCAACTCCGTGCCTAAATGTCACTTTCACAGCGAAATAAGCCCAGTTTGGCCCTGTTCACTTTTGCTTAGCAGAGTCTGTATCTTCAAAACTAGACACTCTGCAGGCCTATAAGCTTGGCTGGGGGCAGAGAAGCAGAGTCTGAGCAGCTACAGGAAGGATGGAGGGGTTCAGACAAGGTTTTCCAACTCCGTGCCTAAATGTCACTTTCACAGCGAAATAAGCCCAGTTTGGCCCTGTTCACTTTTGCTTAGCAGAGTCTGTATCTTCAAAACTAGACACTCTGCAGGCCTATAAGCTTGGCTGGGGGCAGAGAAGCAGAGTCTGAGCAGCTACAGGAAGGATGGAGGGGTTCAGACAAGGTTTTCCAACTCCGTGCCTAAATGTCACTTTCACAGCGAAATAAGCCCAGTTTGGCCCTGTTCACTTTTGCTTAGCAGAGTCTGTATCTTCAAAACTAGACACTCTGCAGGCCTATAAGCTTGGCTGGGGGCAGAGAAGCAGAGTCTGAGCAGCTACAGGAAGGATGGAGGGGTTCAGACAAGGTTTTCCAACTCCGTGCCTAAATGTCACTTTCACAGCGAAATAAGCCCAGTTTGGCCCTGTTCACTTTTGCTTAGCAGAGTCTGTATCTTCAAAACTAGACACTCTGCAGGCCTATAAGCTTGGCTGGGGGCAGAGAAGCAGAGTCTGAGCAGCTACAGGAAGGATGGAGGGGTTCAGACAAGGTTTTCCAACTCCGTGCCTAAATGTCACTTTCACAGCGAAATAAGCCCAGTTTGGCCCTGTTCACTTTTGCTTAGCAGAGTCTGTATCTTCAAAACTAGACACTCTGCAGGCCTATAAGCTTGGCTGGGGGCAGAGAAGCAGAGTCTGAGCAGCTACAGGAAGGATGGAGGGGTTCAGACAAGGTTTTCCAACTCCGTGCCTAAATGTCACTTTCACAGCGAAATAAGCCCAGTTTGGCCCTGTTCACTTTTGCTTAGCAGAGTCTGTATCTTCAAAACTAGACACTCTGCAGGCCTATAAGCTTGGCTGGGGGCAGAGAAGCAGAGTCTGAGCAGCTACAGGAAGGATGGAGGGGTTCAGACAAGGTTTTCCAACTCCGTGCCTAAATGTCACTTTCACAGCGAAATAAGCCCAGTTTGGCCCTGTTCACTTTTGCTTAGCAGAGTCTGTATCTTCAAAACTAGACACTCTGCAGGCCTATAAGCTTGGCTGGGGGCAGAGAAGCAGAGTCTGAGCAGCTACAGGAAGGATGGAGGGGTTCAGACAAGGTTTTCCAACTCCGTGCCTAAATGTCACTTTCACAGCGAAATAAGCCCAGTTTGGCCCTGTTCACTTTTGCTTAGCAGAGTCTGTATCTTCAAAACTAGACACTCTGCAGGCCTATAAGCTTGGCTGGGGGCAGAGAAGCAGAGTCTGAGCAGCTACAGGAAGGATGGAGGGGTTCAGACAAGGTTTTCCAACTCCGTGCCTAAATGTCACTTTCACAGCGAAATAAGCCCAGTTTGGCCCTGTTCACTTTTGCTTAGCAGAGTCTGTATCTTCAAAACTAGACACTCTGCAGGCCTATAAGCTTGGCTGGGGGCAGAGAAGCAGAGTCTGAGCAGCTACAGGAAGGATGGAGGGGTTCAGACAAGGTTTTCCAACTCCGTGCCTAAATGTCACTTTCACAGCGAAATAAGCCCAGTTTGGCCCTGTTCACTTTTGCTTAGCAGAGTCTGTATCTTCAAAACTAGACACTCTGCAGGCCTATAAGCTTGGCTGGGGGCAGAGAAGCAGAGTCTGAGCAGCTACAGGAAGGATGGAGGGGTTCAGACAAGGTTTTCCAACTCCGTGCCTAAATGTCACTTTCACAGCGAAATAAGCCCAGTTTGGCCCTGTTCACTTTTGCTTAGCAGAGTCTGTATCTTCAAAACTAGACACTCTGCAGGCCTATAAGCTTGGCTGGGGGCAGAGAAGCAGAGTCTGAGCAGCTACAGGAAGGATGGAGGGGTTCAGACAAGGTTTTCCAACTCCGTGCCTAAATGTCACTTTCACAGCGAAATAAGCCCAGTTTGGCCCTGTTCACTTTTGCTTAGCAGAGTCTGTATCTTCAAAACTAGACACTCTGCAGGCCTATAAGCTTGGCTGGGGGCAGAGAAGCAGAGTCTGAGCAGCTACAGGAAGGATGGAGGGGTTCAGACAAGGTTTTCCAACTCCGTGCCTAAATGTCACTTTCACAGCGAAATAAGCCCAGTTTGGCCCTGTTCACTTTTGCTTAGCAGAGTCTGTATCTTCAAAACTAGACACTCTGCAGGCCTATAAGCTTGGCTGGGGGCAGAGAAGCAGAGTCTGAGCAGCTACAGGAAGGATGGAGGGGTTCAGACAAGGTTTTCCAACTCCGTGCCTAAATGTCACTTTCACAGCGAAATAAGCCCAGTTTGGCCCTGTTCACTTTTGCTTAGCAGAGTCTGTATCTTCAAAACTAGACACTCTGCAGGCCTATAAGCTTGGCTGGGGGCAGAGAAGCAGAGTCTGAGCAGCTACAGGAAGGATGGAGGGGTTCAGACAAGGTTTTCCAACTCCGTGCCTAAATGTCACTTTCACAGCGAAATAAGCCCAGTTTGGCCCTGTTCACTTTTGCTTAGCAGAGTCTGTATCTTCAAAACTAGACACTCTGCAGGCCTATAAGCTTGGCTGGGGGCAGAGAAGCAGAGTCTGAGCAGCTACAGGAAGGATGGAGGGGTTCAGACAAGGTTTTCCAACTCCGTGCCTAAATGTCACTTTCACAGCGAAATAAGCCCAGTTTGGCCCTGTTCACTTTTGCTTAGCAGAGTCTGTATCTTCAAAACTAGACACTCTGCAGGCCTATAAGCTTGGCTGGGGGCAGAGAAGCAGAGTCTGAGCAGCTACAGGAAGGATGGAGGGGTTCAGACAAGGTTTTCCAACTCCGTGCCTAAATGTCACTTTCACAGCGAAATAAGCCCAGTTTGGCCCTGTTCACTTTTGCTTAGCAGAGTCTGTATCTTCAAAACTAGACACTCTGCAGGCCTATAAGCTTGGCTGGGGGCAGAGAAGCAGAGTCTGAGCAGCTACAGGAAGGATGGAGGGGTTCAGACAAGGTTTTCCAACTCCGTGCCTAAATGTCACTTTCACAGCGAAATAAGCCCAGTTTGGCCCTGTTCACTTTTGCTTAGCAGAGTCTGTATCTTCAAAACTAGACACTCTGCAGGCCTATAAGCTTGGCTGGGGGCAGAGAAGCAGAGTCTGAGCAGCTACAGGAAGGATGGAGGGGTTCAGACAAGGTTTTCCAACTCCGTGCCTAAATGTCACTTTCACAGCGAAATAAGCCCAGTTTGGCCCTGTTCACTTTTGCTTAGCAGAGTCTGTATCTTCAAAACTAGACACTCTGCAGGCCTATAAGCTTGGCTGGGGGCAGAGAAGCAGAGTCTGAGCAGCTACAGGAAGGATGGAGGGGTTCAGACAAGGTTTTCCAACTCCGTGCCTAAATGTCACTTTCACAGCGAAATAAGCCCAGTTTGGCCCTGTTCACTTTTGCTTAGCAGAGTCTGTATCTTCAAAACTAGACACTCTGCAGGCCTATAAGCTTGGCTGGGGGCAGAGAAGCAGAGTCTGAGCAGCTACAGGAAGGATGGAGGGGTTCAGACAAGGTTTTCCAACTCCGTGCCTAAATGTCACTTTCACAGCGAAATAAGCCCAGTTTGGCCCTGTTCACTTTTGCTTAGCAGAGTCTGTATCTTCAAAACTAGACACTCTGCAGGCCTATAAGCTTGGCTGGGGGCAGAGAAGCAGAGTCTGAGCAGCTACAGGAAGGATGGAGGGGTTCAGACAAGGTTTTCCAACTCCGTGCCTAAATGTCACTTTCACAGCGAAATAAGCCCAGTTTGGCCCTGTTCACTTTTGCTTAGCAGAGTCTGTATCTTCAAAACTAGACACTCTGCAGGCCTATAAGCTTGGCTGGGGGCAGAGAAGCAGAGTCTGAGCAGCTACAGGAAGGATGGAGGGGTTCAGACAAGGTTTTCCAACTCCGTGCCTAAATGTCACTTTCACAGCGAAATAAGCCCAGTTTGGCCCTGTTCACTTTTGCTTAGCAGAGTCTGTATCTTCAAAACTAGACACTCTGCAGGCCTATAAGCTTGGCTGGGGGCAGAGAAGCAGAGTCTGAGCAGCTACAGGAAGGATGGAGGGGTTCAGACAAGGTTTTCCAACTCCGTGCCTAAATGTCACTTTCACAGCGAAATAAGCCCAGTTTGGCCCTGTTCACTTTTGCTTAGCAGAGTCTGTATCTTCAAAACTAGACACTCTGCAGGCCTATAAGCTTGGCTGGGGGCAGAGAAGCAGAGTCTGAGCAGCTACAGGAAGGATGGAGGGGTTCAGACAAGGTTTTCCAACTCCGTGCCTAAATGTCACTTTCACAGCGAAATAAGCCCAGTTTGGCCCTGTTCACTTTTGCTTAGCAGAGTCTGTATCTTCAAAACTAGACACTCTGCAGGCCTATAAGCTTGGCTGGGGGCAGAGAAGCAGAGTCTGAGCAGCTACAGGAAGGATGGAGGGGTTCAGACAAGGTTTTCCAACTCCGTGCCTAAATGTCACTTTCACAGCGAAATAAGCCCAGTTTGGCCCTGTTCACTTTTGCTTAGCAGAGTCTGTATCTTCAAAACTAGACACTCTGCAGGCCTATAAGCTTGGCTGGGGGCAGAGAAGCAGAGTCTGAGCAGCTACAGGAAGGATGGAGGGGTTCAGACAAGGTTTTCCAACTCCGTGCCTAAATGTCACTTTCACAGCGAAATAAGCCCAGTTTGGCCCTGTTCACTTTTGCTTAGCAGAGTCTGTATCTTCAAAACTAGACACTCTGCAGGCCTATAAGCTTGGCTGGGGGCAGAGAAGCAGAGTCTGAGCAGCTACAGGAAGGATGGAGGGGTTCAGACAAGGTTTTCCAACTCCGTGCCTAAATGTCACTTTCACAGCGAAATAAGCCCAGTTTGGCCCTGTTCACTTTTGCTTAGCAGAGTCTGTATCTTCAAAACTAGACACTCTGCAGGCCTATAAGCTTGGCTGGGGGCAGAGAAGCAGAGTCTGAGCAGCTACAGGAAGGATGGAG
The DNA here is from genome assembly GCF_951216825.1 of Electrona antarctica. Lineage (NCBI taxonomy): Eukaryota > Metazoa > Chordata > Actinopteri > Myctophiformes > Myctophidae > Electrona > Electrona antarctica. The sequence goes on along the minus strand of NW_027638096.1, from coordinate 13,380 downwards.
GGGTTCAGACAAGGTTTTCCAACTCCGTGCCTAAATGTCACTTTCACAGCGAAATAAGCCCAGTTTGGCCCTGTTCACTTTTGCTTAGCAGAGTCTGTATCTTCAAAACTAGACACTCTGCAGGCCTATAAGCTTGGCTGGGGGCAGAGAAGCAGAGTCTGAGCAGCTACAGGAAGGATGGAGGGGTTCAGACAAGGTTTTCCAACTCCGTGCCTAAATGTCACTTTCACAGCGAAATAAGCCCAGTTTGGCCCTGTTCACTTTTGCTTAGCAGAGTCTGTATCTTCAAAACTAGACACTCTGCAGGCCTATAAGCTTGGCTGGGGGCAGAGAAGCAGAGTCTGAGCAGCTACAGGAAGGATGGAGGGGTTCAGACAAGGTTTTCCAACTCCGTGCCTAAATGTCACTTTCACAGCGAAATAAGCCCAGTTTGGCCCTGTTCACTTTTGCTTAGCAGAGTCTGTATCTTCAAAACTAGACACTCTGCAGGCCTATAAGCTTGGCTGGGGGCAGAGAAGCAGAGTCTGAGCAGCTACAGGAAGGATGGAGGGGTTCAGACAAGGTTTTCCAACTCCGTGCCTAAATGTCACTTTCACAGCGAAATAAGCCCAGTTTGGCCCTGTTCACTTTTGCTTAGCAGAGTCTGTATCTTCAAAACTAGACACTCTGCAGGCCTATAAGCTTGGCTGGGGGCAGAGAAGCAGAGTCTGAGCAGCTACAGGAAGGATGGAGGGGTTCAGACAAGATTTTCCAACTCCGTGCCTAAATGTCACTTTCACAGCGAAATAAGCCCAGTTTGGCCCTGTTCACTTTTGCTTAGCAGAGTCTGTATCTTCAAAACTAGACACTCTGCAGGCCTATAAGCTTGGCTGGGGGCAGAGAAGCAGAGTCTGAGCAGCTACAGGAAGGATGGAGGGGTTCAGACAAGGTTTTCCAACTCCGTGCCTAAATGTCACTTTCACAGCGAAATAAGCCCAGTTTGGCCCTGTTCACTTTTGCTTAGCAGAGTCTGTATCTTCAAAACTAGACACTCTGCAGGCCTATAAGCTTGGCTGGGGGCAGAGAAGCAGAGTCTGAGCAGCTACAGGAAGGATGGAGGAGTTCAGACAAGGTTTTCCAACTCCGTGCCTAAATGTCACTTTCACAGCGAAATAAGCCCAGTTTGGCCCTGTTCACTTTTGCTTAGCAGAGTCTGTATCTTCAAAACTAGACACTCTGCAGGCCTATAAGCTTGGCTGGGGGCAGAGAAGCAGAGTCTGAGCAGCTACAGGAAGGATGGAGGGGTTCAGACAAGGTTTTCCAACTCCGTGCCTAAATGTCACTTTCACAGCTAAATAAGCCCAGTTTGGCCCTGTTCACTTTTGCTTAGCAGAGTCTGTATCTTCAAAACTAGACACTCTGCAGGCCTATAAGCTTGGCTGGGGGCAGAGAAGCAGAGTCTGAGCAGCTACAGGAAGGATGGAGGGGTTCAGACAAGGTTTTCCAACTCCGTGCCTAAATGTCACTTTCACAGCGAAATAAGCCCAGTTTGGCCCTGTTCACTTTTGCTTAGCAGAGTCTGTATCTTCAAAACTAGACACTCTGCAGGCCTATAAGCTTGGCTGGGGGCAGAGAAGCAGAGTCTGAGCAGCTACAGGAAGGATGGAGGGGTTCAGACAAGGTTTTCCAACTCCGTGCCTAAATGTCACTTTCACAGCGAAATAAGCCCAGTTTGGCCCTGTTCACTTTTGCTTAGCAGAGTCTGTATCTTCAAAACTAGACACTCTGCAGGCCTATAAGCTTGGCTGGGGGCAGAGAAGCAGAGTCTGAGCAGCTACAGGAAGGATGGAGGGGTTCAGACAAGGTTTTCCAACTCCGTGCCTAAATGTCACTTTCACAGCGAAATAAGCCCAGTTTGGCCCTGTTCACTTTTGCTTAGCAGAGTCTGTATCTTCAAAACTAGACACTCTGCAGGCCTATAAGCTTGGCTGGGGGCAGAGAAGCAGAGTCTGAGCAGCTACAGGAAGGATGGAGGGGTTCAGACAAGGTTTCCAATATCAGCATCAGCCCAATATCAGCATCAGCCCAATATCAGCATCAGCCCAATATCAGCATCAGCCCAATATCAGCATCAGCCCAATATCAGCATCAGCCCAATATCAGCATCAGCCCAATATCAGCATCAGCCCAATATCAGCATCAGCCCAATATCAGCATCAGCCCAATATCAGCATCAGCCCAATATCAGCATCAGCCCAATATCAGCATCAGCCCAATATCAGCATCAGCCCAATATCAGCATCAGCCCAATATCAGCATCAGCCCAATATCAGCATCAGCCCAATATCAGCATCAGCCCAATATCAGCATCAGCCCAATATCAGCATCAGCCCAATATCAGCATCAGCCCAATATCAGCATCAGCCCAATATCAGCATCAGCCCAATATCAGCATCAGCCCAATATCAGCATCAGCCCAATATCAGCATCAGCCCAATATCAGCATCAGCCCAATATCAGCATCATCAGCCCAATATCAGCATCAGCCCAATATCAGCATCAGCCCAATATCAGCATCAGCCCAATATCAGCATCAGCCCAATATCAGCATCAGCCCAATATCAGCATCAGCCCAATATCAGCATCAGCCCAATATCAGCATCAGCCCAATATCAGCATCAGCCCAATATCAGCATCAGCCCAATATCAGCATCAGCCCAATATCAGCATCAGCCCAATATCAGCATCAGCCCAATATCAGCATCAGCCCAATATCAGCATCAGCCCAATATCAGCATCAGCCCAATATCAGCATCAGCCCAATATCAGCATCAGCCCAATATCAGCATCAGCCCAATATCAGCATCAGCCCAATATCAGCATCAGCCCAATATCAGCATCAGCCCAATATCAGCATCAGCCCAATATCAGCATCAGCCCAATATCAGCATCAGCCCAATATCAGCATCAGCCCAATATCAGCATCAGCCCAATATCAGCATCAGCCCAATATCAGCATCAGCCCAATATCAGCATCAGCCCAATATCAGCATCAGCCCAATATCAGCATCAGCCCAATATCAGCATCAGCCCAATATCAGCATCAGCCCAATATCAGCATCAGCCCAATATCATCATCAGCCCAATATCAGCATCAGCCCAATATCAGCATCAGCCCAATATCAGCATCAGCCCTAGACACTCTGCAGGCCTATAAGCTTGGCTGGGGGCAGAGAAGCAGCCCAATATGATATAATATCAGCTGATGCTGATATTGGGCTGATGCTGATATTGGGCTGATGCTGATATTGGGCTGATGCTGATATTGGGCTGATGCTGATATTGGGCTGATGCTGATATTGGGCTGATGCTGATATTGGGCTGATGCTGATATTGGGCTGATGCTGATATTGGGCTGATGCTGATATTGGGCTGATGCTGATATTGGGCTGATGCTGATATTGGGCTGATGCTGATATTGGGCTGATGCTGATATTGGGCTGATGCTGATATTGGGCTGATGCTGATATTGGGCTGATGCTGATATTGGGCTGATGCTGATATTGGGCTGATGCTGATATTGGGCTGATGCTGATATTGGGCTGATGCTGATATTGGGCTGATGCTGATATTGGGCTGATGCTGATATTGGGCTGATGCTGATATTGGGCTGATGCTGATATTGGGCTGATGCTGATATTGGGCTGATGCTGATATTGGGCTGATGCTGATATTGGGCTGATGCTGATATTGGGCTGATGCTGATATTGGGCTGATGCTGATATTGGGCTGATGCTGATATTGGGCTGATGCTGATATTGGGCTGATGCTGATATTGGGCTGATGCTGATATTGGGCTGATGCTGATATTGGGCTGATGCTGATATTGGGCTGATGCTGATATTGGGCTGATGCTGATATTGGGCTGATGCTGATATTGGGCTGATGCTGATATTGGGCTGATGCTGATATTGGGCTGATGCTGATATTGGGCTGATGCTGATATTGGGCTGATGCTGATATTGGGCTGATGCTGATATTGGGCTGATGCTGATATTGGGCTGATGCTGATATTGGGCTGATGCTGATATTGGGCTGATGCTGATATTGGGCTGATGCTGATATTGGGCTGATGCTGATATTGGGCTGATGCTGATATTGGGCTGATGCTGATATTGGGCTGATGCTGATATTGGGCTGATGCTGATATTGGGCTGATGCTGATATTGGGCTGATGCTGATATTGGGCTGATGCTGATATTGGGCTGATGCTGATATTGGGCTGATGCTGATATTGGGCTGATGCTGATATTGGGCTGATGCTGATATTGGGCTGATGCTGATATTGGGCTGATGCTGATATTGGGCTGATGCTGATATTGGGCTGATGCTGATATTGGGCTGATGCTGATATTGGGCTGATGCTGATATTGGGCTGATGCTGATATTGGGCTGATGCTGATATTGGGCTGATGCTGATATTGGGCTGATGCTGATATTGGGCTGATGCTGATATTGGGCTGATGCTGATATTGGGCTGATGCTGATATTGGGCTGATGCTGATATTGGGCTGATGCTGATATTGGGCTGATGCTGATATTGGGCTGATGCTGATATTGGGCTGATGCTGATATTGGGCTGATGCTGATATTGGGCTGATGCTGATATTGGGCTGATGCTGATATTGGGCTGATGCTGATATTGGGCTGATGCTGATATTGGGCTGATGCTGATATTGGGCTGATGCTGATATTGGGCTGATGCTGATATTGGGCTGATGCTGATATTGGGCTGATGCTGATATTGGGCTGATGCTGATATTGGGCTGATGCTGATATTGGGCTGATGCTGATATTGGGCTGATGCTGATATTGGGCTGATGCTGATATTGGGCTGATGCTGATATTGGGCTGATATTGATATTGGGCTGATATTGATATTGGGCTGATATAGGCCTGCAGAGTGTCTAGTTTTGAAGATACAGACTCTGCTAAGCAAAAGTGAACAGGGCCAAACTGGGCTTATTTCGCTGTGAAAGTGACATTTAGGCACGGACTTGGAAAACCTTGTCTGAACCCCTCCATCCTTCCTGTAGCTGCTCAGACTCTGCTTCTCTGCCCCCAGCCAAGCTTATAGGCCTGCAGAGTGTCTAGTTTTGAAGATACAGACTCTGCTAAGCAAAAGTGAACAGGGCCAAACTGGGCTTATTTCGCTGTGAAAGTGACATTTAGGCACGGAGTTGGAAAACCTTGTCTGAACCCCTCCATCCTTCCTGTAGCTGCTCAGACTCTGCTTCTCTGCCCCCAGCCAAGCTTATAGGCCTGCAGAGTGTCTAGTTTTGAAGATACAGACTCTGCTAAGCAAAAGTGAACAGGGCCAAACTGGGCTTATTTCGCTGTGAAAGTGACATTTAGGCACGGAGTTGGAAAACCTTGTCTGAACCCCTCCATCCTTCCTGTAGCTGCTCAGACTCTGCTTCTCTGCCCCCAGCCAAGCTTATAGGCCTGCAGAGTGTCTAGTTTTGAAGATACAGACTCTGCTAAGCAAAAGTGAACAGGGCCAAACTGGGCTTATTTCGCTGTGAAAGTGACATTTAGGCACGGAGTTGGAAAACCTTGTCTGAACCCCTCCATCCTTCCTGTAGCTGCTCAGACTCTGCTTCTCTGCCCCCAGCCAAGCTTATAGGCCTGCAGAGTGTCTAGTTTTGAAGATACAGACTCTGCTAAGCAAAAGTGAACAGGGCCAAACTGGGCTTATTTCGCTGTGAAAGTGACATTTAGGCACGGAGTTGGAAAACCTTGTCTGAACCCCTCCATCCTTCCTGTAGCTGCTCAGACTCTGCTTCTCTGCCCCCAGCCAAGCTTATAGGCCTGCAGAGTGTCTAGTTTTGAAGATACAGACTCTGCTAAGCAAAAGTGAACAGGGCCAAACTGGGCTTATTTCGCTGTGAAAGTGACATTTAGGCACGGAGTTGGAAAACCTTGTCTGAACCCCTCCATCCTTCCTGTAGCTGCTCAGACTCTGCTTCTCTGCCCCCAGCCAAGCTTATAGGCCTGCAGAGTGTCTAGTTTTGAAGATACAGACTCTGCTAAGCAAAAGTGAACAGGGCCAAACTGGGCTTATTTCGCTGTGAAAGTGACATTTAGGCACGGAGTTGGAAAACCTTGTCTGAACCCCTCCATCCTTCCTGTAGCTGCTCAGACTCTGCTTCTCTGCCCCCAGCCAAGCTTATAGGCCTGCAGAGTGTCTAGTTTTGAAGATACAGACTCTGCTAAGCAAAAGTGAACAGGGCCAAACTGGGCTTATTTCGCTGTGAAAGTGACATTTAGGCACGGAGTTGGAAAACCTTGTCTGAACCCCTCCATCCTTCCTGTAGCTGCTCAGACTCTGCTTCTCTGCCCCCAGCCAAGCTTATAGGCCTGCAGAGTGTCTAGTTTTGAAGATACAGACTCTGCTAAGCAAAAGTGAACAGGGCCAAACTGGGCTTATTTCGCTGTGAAAGTGACATTTAGGCACGGAGTTGGAAAACCTTGTCTGAACCCCTCCATCCTTCCTGTAGCTGCTCAGACTCTGCTTCTCTGCCCCCAGCCAAGCTTATAGGCCTGCAGAGTGTCTAGTTTTGAAGATACAGACTCTGCTAAGCAAAAGTGAACAGGGCCAAACTGGGCTTATTTCGCTGTGAAAGTGACATTTAGGCACGGAGTTGGAAAACCTTGTCTGAACCCCTCCATCCTTCCTGTAGCTGCTCAGACTCTGCTTCTCTGCCCCCAGCCAAGCTTATAGGCCTGCAGAGTGTCTAGTTTTGAAGATACAGACTCTGCTAAGCAAAAGTGAACAGGGCCAAACTGGGCTTATTTCGCTGTGAAAGTGACATTTAGGCACGGAGTTGGAAAACCTTGTCTGAACCCCTCCATCCTTCCTGTAGCTGCTCAGACTCTGCTTCTCTGCCCCCAGCCAAGCTTATAGGCCTGCAGAGTGTCTAGTTTTGAAGATACAGACTCTGCTAAGCAAAAGTGAACAGGGCCAAACTGGGCTTATTTCGCTGTGAAAGTGACATTTAGGCACGGAGTTGGAAAACCTTGTCTGAACCCCTCCATCCTTCCTGTAGCTGCTCAGACTCTGCTTCTCTGCCCCCAGCCAAGCTTATAGGCCTGCAGAGTGTCTAGTTTTGAAGATACAGACTCTGCTAAGCAAAAGTGAACAGGGCCAAACTGGGCTTATTTCGCTGTGAAAGTGACATTTAGGCACGGAGTTGGAAAACCTTGTCTGAACCCCTCCATCCTTCCTGTAGCTGCTCAGACTCTGCTTCTCTGCCCCCAGCCAAGCTTATAGGCCTGCAGAGTGTCTAGTTTTGAAGATACAGACTCTGCTAAGCAAAAGTGAACAGGGCCAAACTGGGCTTATTTCGCTGTGAAAGTGACATTTAGGCACGGAGTTGGAAAACCTTGTCTGAACCCCTCCATCCTTCCTGTAGCTGCTCAGACTCTGCTTCTCTGCCCCCAGCCAAGCTTATAGGCCTGCAGAGTGTCTAGTTTTGAAGATACAGACTCTGCTAAGCAAAAGTGAACAGGGCCAAACTGGGCTTATTTCGCTGTGAAAGTGACATTTAGGCACGGAGTTGGAAAACCTTGTCTGAACCCCTCCATCCTTCCTGTAGCTGCTCAGACTCTGCTTCTCTGCCCCCAGCCAAGCTTATAGGCCTGCAGAGTGTCTAGTTTTGAAGATACAGACTCTGCTAAGCAAAAGTGAACAGGGCCAAACTGGGCTTATTTCGCTGTGAAAGTGACATTTAGGCACGGAGTTGGAAAACCTTGTCTGAACCCCTCCATCCTTCCTGTAGCTGCTCAGACTCTGCTTCTCTGCCCCCAGCCAAGCTTATAGGCCTGCAGAGTGTCTAGTTTTGAAGATACAGACTCTGCTAAGCAAAAGTGAACAGGGCCAAACTGGGCTTATTTCGCTGTGAAAGTGACATTTAGGCACGGAGTTGGAAAACCTTGTCTGAACCCCTCCATCCTTCCTGTAGCTGCTCAGACTCTGCTTCTCTGCCCCCAGCCAAGCTTATAGGCCTGCAGAGTGTCTAGTTTTGAAGATACAGACTCTGCTAAGCAAAAGTGAACAGGGCCAAACTGGGCTTATTTCGCTGTGAAAGTGACATTTAGGCACGGAGTTGGAAAACCTTGTCTGAACCCCTCCATCCTTCCTGTAGCTGCTCAGACTCTGCTTCTCTGCCCCCAGCCAAGCTTATAGGCCTGCAGAGTGTCTAGTTTTGAAGATACAGACTCTGCTAAGCAAAAGTGAACAGGGCCAAACTGGGCTTATTTCGCTGTGAAAGTGACATTTAGGCACGGAGTTGGAAAACCTTGTCTGAACCCCTCCATCCTTCCTGTAGCTGCTCAGACTCTGCTTCTCTGCCCCCAGCCAAGCTTATAGGCCTGCAGAGTGTCTAGTTTTGAAGATACAGACTCTGCTAAGCAAAAGTGAACAGGGCCAAACTGGGCTTATTTCGCTGTGAAAGTGACATTTAGGCACGGAGTTGGAAAACCTTGTCTGAACCCCTCCATCCTTCCTGTAGCTGCTCAGACTCTGCTTCTCTGCCCCCAGCCAAGCTTATAGGCCTGCAGAGTGTCTAGTTTTGAAGATACAGGACTCTGCTAAGCAAAAGTGAACAGGGCCAAACTGGGCTTATTTCGCTGTGAAAGTGACATTTAGGCACGGAGTTGGAAAACCTTGTCTGAACCCCTCCATCCTTCCTGTAGCTGCTCAGACTCTGCTTCTCTGCCCCCAGCCAAGCTTATAGGCCTGCAGAGTGTCTAGTTTTGAAGATACAGACTCTGCTAAGCAAAAGTGAACAGGGCCAAACTGGGCTTATTTCGCTGTGAAAGTGACATTTAGGCACGGAGTTGGAAAACCTTGTCTGAACCCCTCCATCCTTCCTGTAGCTGCTCAGACTCTGCTTCTCTGCCCCCAGCCAAGCTTATAGGCCTGCAGAGTGTCTAGTTTTGAAGATACAGACTCTGCTAAGCAAAAGTGAACAGGGCCAAACTGGGCTTATTTCGCTGTGAAAGTGACATTTAGGCACGGAGTTGGAAAACCTTGTCTGAACCCCTCCATCCTTCCTGTAGCTGCTCAGACTCTGCTTCTCTGCCCCCAGCCAAGCTTATAGGCCTGCAGAGTGTCTAGTTTTGAAGATACAGACTCTGCTAAGCAAAAGTGAACAGGGCCAAACTGGGCTTATTTCGCTGTGAAAGTGACATTTAGGCACGGAGTTGGAAAACCTTGTCTGAACCCCTCCATCCTTCCTGTAGCTGCTCAGACTCTGCTTCTCTGCCCCCAGCCAAGCTTATAGGCCTGCAGAGTGTCTAGTTTTGAAGATACAGACTCTGCTAAGCAAAAGTGAACAGGGCCAAACTGGGCTTATTTCGCTGTGAAAGTGACATTTAGGCACGGAGTTGGAAAACCTTGTCTGAACCCCTCCATCCTTCCTGTAGCTGCTCAGACTCTGCTTCTCTGCCCCCAGCCAAGCTTATAGGCCTGCAGAGTGTCTAGTTTTGAAGATACAGACTCTGCTAAGCAAAAGTGAACAGGGCCAAACTGGGCTTATTTCGCTGTGAAAGTGACATTTAGGCACGGAGTTGGAAAACCTTGTCTGAACCCCTCCATCCTTCCTGTAGCTGCTCAGACTCTGCTTCTCTGCCCCCAGCCAAGCTTATAGGCCTGCAGAGTGTCTAGTTTTGAAGATACAGACTCTGCTAAGCAAAAGTGAACAGGGCCAAACTGGGCTTATTTCGCTGTGAAAGTGACATTTAGGCACGGAGTTGGAAAACCTTGTCTGAACCCCTCCATCCTTCCTGTAGCTGCTCAGACTCTGCTTCTCTGCCCCCAGCCAAGCTTATAGGCCTGCAGAGTGTCTAGTTTTGAAGATACAGACTCTGCTAAGCAAAAGTGAACAGGGCCAAACTGGGCTTATTTCGCTGTGAAAGTGACATTTAGGCACGGAGTTGGAAAACCTTGTCTGAACCCCTCCATCCTTCCTGTAGCTGCTCAGACTCTGCTTCTCTGCCCCCAGCCAAGCTTATAGGCCTGCAGAGTGTCTAGTTTTGAAGATACAGACTCTGCTAAGCAAAAGTGAACAGGGCCAAACTGGGCTTATTTCGCTGTGAAAGTGACATTTAGGCACGGAGTTGGAAAACCTTGTCTGAACCCCTCCATCCTTCCTGTAGCTGCTCAGACTCTGCTTCTCTGCCCCCAGCCAAGCTTATAGGCCTGCAGAGTGTCTAGTTTTGAAGATACAGACTCTGCTAAGCAAAAGTGAACAGGGCCAAACTGGGCTTATTTCGCTGTGAAAGTGACATTTAGGCACGGAGTTGGAAAACCTTGTCTGAACCCCTCCATCCTTCCTGTAGCTGCTCAGACTCTGCTTCTCTGCCCCCAGCCAAGCTTATAGGCCTGCAGAGTGTCTAGTTTTGAAGATACAGACTCTGCTAAGCAAAAGTGAACAGGGCCAAACTGGGCTTATTTCGCTGTGAAATTTCGATGTCACTTTCACAGCGAAATAAGCCCAGTTTGGCCCTGTTCACTTTTGCTTAGCAGAGTCTGTATCTTCAAAACTAGACACTCTGCAGGCCTATAAGCTTGGCTGGGGGCAGAGAAGCAGAGTCTGAGCAGCTACAGGAAGGATGGAGGGGTTCAGACAAGGTTTTCCAACTCCGTGCCTAAATGTCACTTTCACAGCGAAATAAGCCCAGTTTGGCCCTGTTCACTTTTGCTTAGCAGAGTCTGTATCTTCAAAACTAGACACTCTGCAGGCCTATAAGCTTGGCTGGGGGCAGAGAAGCAGAGTCTGAGCAGCTACAGGAAGGATGGAGGGGTTCAGACAAGGTTTTCCAACTCCGTGCCTAAATGTCACTTTCACAGCGAAATAAGCCCAGTTTGGCCCTGTTCACTTTTGCTTAGCAGAGTCTGTATCTTCAAAACTAGACACTCTGCAGGCCTATAAGCTTGGCTGGGGGCAGAGAAGCAGAGTCTGAGCAGCTACAGGAAGGATGGAGGGGTTCAGACAAGGTTTTCCAACTCCGTGCCTAAATGTCACTTTCACAGCGAAATAAGCCCAGTTTGGCCCTGTTCACTTTTGCTTAGCAGAGTCTGTATCTTCAAAACTAGACACTCTGCAGGGCCTATAAGCTTGGCTGGGGGCAGAGAAGCAGAGTCTGAGCAGCTACAGGAAGGATGGAGGGGTTCAGACAAGGTTTTCCAACTCCGTGCCTAAATGTCACTTTCACAGCGAAATAAGCCCAGTTTGGCCCTGTTCACTTTTGCTTAGCAGAGTCTGTATCTTCAAAACTAGACACTCTGCAGGCCTATAAGCTTGGCTGGGGGCAGAGAAGCAGAGTCTGAGCAGCTACAGGAAGGATGGAGGGGTTCAGACAAGGTTTTCCAACTCCGTGCCTAAATGTCACTTTCACAGCGAAATAAGCCCAGTTTGGCCCTGTTCACTTTTGCTTAGCAGAGTCTGTATCTTCAAAACTAGACACTCTGCAGGCCTATAAGCTTGGCTGGGGCAGAGAAGCAGAGTCTGAGCAGCTACAGGAAGGATGGAGGGGTTCAGACAAGGTTTTCCAACTCCGTGCCTAAATGTCACTTTCACAGCGAAATAAGCCCAGTTTGGCCCTGTTCACTTTTGCTTAGCAGAGTCTGTATCTTCAAAACTAGACACTCTGCAGGCCTATAAGCTTGGCTGGGGGCAGAGAAGCAGAGTCTGAGCAGCTACAGGAAGGATGGAGGGGTTCAGACAAGGTTTTCCAACTCCGTGCCTAAATGTCACTTTCACAGCGAAATAAGCCCAGTTTGGCCCTGTTCACTTTTGCTTAGCAGAGTCTGTATCTTCAAAACTAGACACTCTGCAGGCCTATAAGCTTGGCTGGGGGCAGAGAAGCAGAGTCTGAGCAGCTACAGGAAGGATGGAGGGGTTCAGACAAGGTTTTCCAACTCCGTGCCTAAATGTCACTTTCACAGCGAAATAAGCCCAGTTTGGCCCTGTTCACTTTTGCTTAGCAGAGTCTGTATCTTCAAAACTAGACACTCTGCAGGCCTATAAGCTTGGCTGGGGGCAGAGAAGCAGAGTCTGAGCAGCTACAGGAAGGATGGAGGGGTTCAGACAAGGTTTTCCAACTCCGTGCCTAAATGTCACTTTCACAGCGAAATAAGCCCAGTTTGGCCCTGTTCACTTTTGCTTAGCAGAGTCTGTATCTTCAAAACTAGACACTCTGCAGGCCTATAAGCTTGGCTGGGGGCAGAGAAGCAGAGTCTGAGCAGCTACAGGAAGGATGGAGGGGTTCAGACAAGGTTTTCCAACTCCGTGCCTAAATGTCACTTTCACAGCGAAATAAGCCCAGTTTGGCCCTGTTCACTTTTGCTTAGCAGAGTCTGTATCTTCAAAACTAGACACTCTGCAGGCCTATAAGCTTGGCTGGGGGCAGAGAAGCAGAGTCTGAGCAGCTACAGGAAGGATGGAGGGGTTCAGACAAGGTTTTCCAACTCCGTGCCTAAATGTCACTTTCACAGCGAAATAAGCCCAGTTTGGCCCTGTTCACTTTTGCTTAGCAGAGTCTGTATCTTCAAAACTAGACACTCTGCAGGCCTATAAGCTTGGCTGGGGGCAGAGAAGCAGAGTCTGAGCAGCTACAGGAAGGATGGAGGGGGTTCAGACAAGGTTTTCCAACTCCGTGCCTAAATGTCACTTTCACAGCGAAATAAGCCCAGTTTGGCCCTGTTCACTTTTGCTTAGCAGAGTCTGTATCTTCAAAACTAGACACTCTGCAGGCCTATAAGCTTGGCTGGGGGCAGAGAAGCAGAGTCTGAGCAGCTACAGGAAGGATGGAGGGGTTCAGACAAGGTTTTCCAAGTCCGTGCCTAAATCTCACTTTCACAGCGAAATAAGCCCAGTTTGGCCCTGTTCACTTTTGCTTAGCAGAGTCTGTATCTTCAAAACTAGACACTCTGCAGGCCTATATCAGCCCAATATCAATATCAGCCCAATATCAATATCAGCCCAATATCAGCATCAGCCCAATATCAGCATCAGCCCAATATCAGCATCAGCCCAATATCAGCATCAGCCCAATATCAGCATCAGCCCAATATCAGCATCAGCCCAATATCAGCATCAGCCCAATATCAGCATCAGCCCAATATCAGCATCAGCCCAATATCAGCATCAGCCCAATATCAGCATCAGCCCAATATCAGCATCAGCCCAATATCAGCATCAGCCCAATATCAGCATCAGCCCAATATCAGCATCAGCCCAATATCAACATCAGCCCAATATCAGCATCAGCCCAATATCAGCATCAGCCCAATATCAGCATCAGCCCAATATCAGCATCAGCCCAATATCAGCA
>NW_027638097.1:0-73167 GCF_951216825.1 Electrona antarctica | reverse complement strand
AAAACGAGGATTTGAAAAAAAGACGAAAATGACTCCGAGACGATGGGCTATAGCCCATGGTCTTGGAGTGATTTTCGTCTTTTTTTCAAATCCTCAAAAATGATGCAAAACGGCATGCTATAGTATGCCGTTCGAGACCATGGGCTATAGCCCATCGCCATGGTCATAAATTATGAAAAACGAGGATTTGAAAAAAAAGACGAAAATGACTCCGAGACGATGGGCTATAGCCCATGGTCTCGGAGTGATTTTCGTCTTTTTTTCAAATCCTCGTTTCGTCTTTTTTTCAAATCCTCAAAAATGATGCAAGACGGCATGCTATAGTATGCCGTTCGAGACCATGGGCTATAGCCCATCGCCATGGTCATAAATGATGAAAAACGAGGATTTGAAAAAAAGACGAAAATGACTCCGAGACGATGGGCTATAGCCCATGGTCTCGGAGTGATTTACGTATTTTTTTCAAATCCTCAAAAATGATGGAAAACGCCATGCTATAGTATGCCGTTCGAGACCATGGGCTATAGCCCATCACCATGGTCATAAATGATGAAAAACGAGGATTTAAAAAAAAAGACGAAAATGACTCTGAGACGATGGGCTATAGCCCATGGTCTCGGAGTGATTTTCGTCTTTTTTTCAAATCCTCAAAAATGATGCAAAACGGCATGCTATAGTATGCCGTTCGAGACCATGGGCTACAGCCCATCGCCATAGTCATAAATGATGAAAAACGAGGATTTGAAAAAAAGACGAAAATGACTCTGAGACGATGGGCTATAGCCCATGGTCTCGGAGTGATTTTCGTCTTTTTTTCAAATCCTCAAAAATGATGGAAAACGGCATGCTATAGTATGCCGTTCGAGACCATGGGCTATAGCCCATCGCCATGGTCATAAATGATGAAAAACGAGGATTTGAAAAAAAGACGAAAATGACTCCGAGACGATGGGCTATAGCCCATGGTCTTGGAGTGATTTTCGTCTTTTTTTCAAATCCTCAAAAATGATGGAAAACGGCATGCTATAGTATGCCGTTCGAGACCATGGGCTATAGCCCATCGCCATGGTCATAAATGATGAAAAACGAGGATTTGAAAAAAAGACGAAAATGACTCGAGACGATGGGCTATAGCCTATGGTCTCGGAGTGATTTTCGTCTTTTTTTCAAATCCTCAAAAATGATGCAAAACGGCATGCTATAGTATGCCGTTCGAGACCATGGGCTATAGCCCATCGCCATGGTCATAAATTATGAAAAACGAGGATTTGAAAAAAAATACGAAAATGACTCCGAGACGATGGGCTATAGCCCATGGTCTCGGAGTGATTTTCGTCTTTTTTTCAAATCCTCGTTTCGTCTTTTTTTCAAATCCTCAAAAATGATGCAAGACGGCATGCTATAGTATGCCGTTCGAGACCATGGGCTATAGCCCATCGCCATGGTCATAAATGATGAAAAACGAGGATTTGAAAAAAAGTCGAAAATGACTCCGAGGCGATGGGCTATAGCCCATGGTCTTGGAGTGATTTTCGTCTTTTTTTCAAATCCTCAAAAATGATGCAAAACGGCATGCTATAGTATGCCGTTCGAGACCATGGGCTATAGCCCATTGCCATGGTCATAAATGATGAAAAACGAGGATTTGAAAAAAAGACGAAAATGACTCCGAGACGATGGGCTATAGCCCATGGTCTCGGAGTGATTTACGTATTTTTTTCAAATCCTCAAAAATGATGGAAAACGCCATGCTATAGTATGCCGTTCGAGACCATGGGCTATAGCCCATCACCATGGTCATAAATGATGAAAAACGAGGATTTAAAAAAAAGACGAAAATGACTCTGAGACGATGGGCTATAGCCCATGGTCTCGGAGTGATTTTCGTCTTTTTTTCAAATCCTCAAAAATGATGGAAAACGGCATGCTATAGTATGCCGTTCGAGACCATGGGCTATAGCCCATCGCCATGGTCATAAATGATGAAAAACGAGGATTTGAAAAAAAGACGAAAATGACTCTGAGACGATGGGCTATAGCCCATGGTCTCGGAGTGATTTTCGTCTTTTTTTCAAATCCTCAAAAATGATGGAAAACGGCATGCTATAGTATGCCGTTCGAGACCATGGGCTATAGCCCATCGCCATGGTCATAAATGATGAAAAACGAGGATTTGAAAAAAAGACGAAAATGACTCCGAGACGATGGGCTATAGCCCATGGTCTTGGAGTGATTTTCGTATTTTTTTCAAATCCTCAAAAATGATGGAAAACGGCATGCTATAGTATGCCGTTCGAGACCATGGGCTATAGCCCATCGCCATGGTCATAAATGATGAAAAACGAGGATTTGAAAAAAAGATGAAAATGACTCGAGACGATGGGCTATAGCCTATGGTCTCGGAGTGATTTTCGTCTTTTTTTCAAATCCTCAAAAATGATGCAAAACGGCATGCTATAGTATGCCGTTCGAGACCATGGGCTATAGCCCATCGCCATGGTCATAAATTATGAAAAACGAGGATTTGAAAAAAAAGACGAAAATGACTCCGAGACGATGGGCTATAGCCCATGGTCTCGGAGTGATTTTCGTCTTTTTTTCAAATCCTCGTTTCGTCTTTTTTTCAAATCCTCAAAAATGATGCAAGACGGCATGCTATAGTATGCCGTTCGAGACCATGGGCTATAGCCCATCGCCATGGTCATAAATGATGAAAAACGAGGATTTGAAAAAAAGTCGAAAATGACTCCGAGGCGATGGGCTATAGCCCATGGTCTTGGAGTGATTTTCGTCTTTTTTTCAAATCCTCAAAAATGATGGAAAACAACATGCTATAGTATGCCGTTCGAGACCATGGGCTATAGCCCATCGCCATGGTCATAAATGATGAAAAACGAGGATTTGAAAAAAAGTCGAAAATGACTCCGAGGCGATGGGCTATAGCCCATGGTCTTGGAGTGATTTTCGTCTTTTTTTCAAATCCTCAAAAATGATGGAAAACGGCATGCTATAGTATGCCGTTCGAGACCATGGGCTATAGCCCATCGCCATGGTCATAAATGATGAAAAACGAGGATTTGAAAAAAAGACGAAAATGACTCCGAGACGATGGGCTATAGCCCATGGTCTTGGAGTGATTTTCGTCTTTTTTTCAAATCCTCAAAAATGATGCAAAACGGCATGCTATAGTATGCCGTTCGAGACCATGGGCTATAGCCCATCGCCATGGTCATAAATGATGAAAAACGAGGATTTGAAAAAAAGACGAAAATGACTCCGAGACGATGGGCTATAGCCCATGGTCTTGGAGTGATTTTCGTCTTTTTTTCAAATCCTCAAAAATGATGGAAAACGGCATGCTATAGTATGCCGTTCGAGACCATGGGCTATAGCCCATCGCCATGGTCATAAATGATGAAAAACGAGGATTTGAAAAAAAGACGAAAATGACTCGAGACGATGGGCTATAGCCTATGGTCTCGGAGTGATTTTCGTCTTTTTTTCAAATCCTCAAAAATGATGCAAAACGGCATGCTATAGTATGCCGTTCGAGACCATGGGCTATAGCCCATCGCCATGGTCATAAATTATGAAAAACGAGGATTTGAAAAAAAAGACGAAAATGACTCCGAGACGATGGGCTATAGCCCATGGTCTCGGAGTGATTTTCGTCTTTTTTTCAAATCCTCGTTTCGTCTTTTTTTTTCAAATCCTCAAAAATGATGCAAGACGGCATGCTATAGTATGCCGTTCGAGACCATGGGCTATAGCCCATCACCATGGTCATAAATGATGAAAAACGAGGATTTAAAAAAAAGACGAAAATGACTCTGAGACGATGGGCTATAGCCCATGGTCTCGGAGTGATTTTCGTCTTTTTTTCAAATCCTCAAAAATGATGCAAAACGGCATGCTATAGTATGCCGTTCGAGACCATGGGCTACAGCCCATCGCCATGGTCATAAATGATGAAAAACGAGGATTTGAAAAAAAGACGAAAATGACTCTGAGACGATGGGCTATAGCCCATGGTCTCGGAGTGATTTTCGTCTTTTTTTCAAATCCTCAAAAATGATGGAAAACGGCATGCTATAGTATGCCGTTCGAGACCATGGGCTATAGCCCATCGCCATGGTCATAAATGATGAAAAACGAGGATTTAAAAAAAAGACGAAAATGACTCCGAGACGATGGGCTATAGCCCATGGTCTTGGAGTGATTTTCGTCTTTTTTTCAAATCCTCAAAAATGATGGAAAACGGCATGCTATAGTATGCCGTTCGAGACCATGGGCTATAGCCCATCGCCATGGTCATAAATGATGAAAAACGAGGATTTGAAAAAAAGACGAAAATGACTCCGAGACGATGGGCTATAGCCCATGGTCTCGGAGTGATTTACGTATTTTTTTCAAATACTCAAAAATGATGGAAAACGCCATGCTATAGTATGCCGTTCGAGACCATGGGCTATAGCCCATCACCATGGTCATAAATGATGAAAAACGAGCATTTAAAAAAAAGACGAAAATGACTCTGAGACGATGGGCTATAGCCCATGGTCTCGGAGTGATTTTCGTCTTTTTTTCAAATCCTCAAAAATGATGGAAAACGGCATGCTATAGTATGCCGTTCGAGACCATGGGCTATAGCCCATCGCCATGGTCATAAATGATGAAAAACGAGGATTTGAAAAAAAGACGAAAATGACTCTGAGACGATGGGCTATAGCCCATGGTCTCGGAGTGATTTTCGTCTTTTTTTCAAATCCTCAAAAATGATGGAAAACGGCATGCTATAGTATGCCGTTCGAGACCATGGGCTATAGCCCATCGCCATGGTCATAAATGATGAAAAACGAGGATTTGAAAAAAAGACGAAAATGACTCCGAGACGATGGGCTATAGCCTATGGTCTCGGAGTGATTTTCGTCTTTTTTTCAAATCCTCAAAAATGATGCAAAACGGCATGCTATAGTATGCCGTTCGAGACCATGGGCTATAGCCCATCGCCATGGTCATAAATTATGAAAAACGAGGATTTGAAAAAAAAGACGAAAATGACTCCGAGACGATGGGCTATAGCCCATGGTCTCGGAGTGATTTTCGTCTTTTTTTCAAATCCTCAAAAATGATGCAAAACGGCATGCTATAGTATGCCGTTCGAGACCATGGGCTATAGCCCATCGCCATGGTCATAATGATGAAAAACGAGGATTTGAAAAAAAGACGACAATGACTCCGAGACGATGGGCTATAGCCCATGGTCTCGGAGTGATTTTCGTCTTTTTTTCAAATCCTCAAAAATGATGTAAAACGGCATGCTATAGTATGCCGTTCGAGACCATGGGCTATAGCCCATCGTCTCTGAGTAATTTCCGTCTTTTTTTCAAATCCTCGTTTCGTCTTTTTTTCAAATCCTCAAAAATGATGCAAAACGGCATGCTATAGTATGCCGTTCGAGACCATGGGCTATAGCCCATCGCCATGGTCATAAATGATGAAAAACGAGGATTTGAAAAAAAGAGGAAAATGACTCCGAGACGATGGGCTATAGCCCATGGTATTGGAGTGATTTTTGTCTTTTTTTTAAATCCTCAAAAATTATGGAAAACGGCATGCTTGTCACGGTACGCTCCTCTCCCCTTGGACTTTGTCTGTGTTTTGGGACTTATTATTTGTATTTGTGTTCTGTACCTTATTTTGTAGTAGTGTTCTGTGAATTCCTGTCTGCCTTGTTTTCTGTCTCCTGTCTTGTCTCACCTCCCTGTGATTAGTGTAGTGTTCTCCTCCTGTGTCATGTTAGTCTCCCAGCCTATCCCAGTGTTGATTGTATGTTTCAGTTCACCTGTGTGTAGTTAGTCTTGTCTATATATATATGCCCCAGTGTTTTCAGTTCCTTGTCGGTTCGTCGTCGTAAGTGACGTGGTTATTTTCTTGTGTTTTCCTAGTTATGCCAAGTCCTTGTTATTCCAAGTGTTTTCACAGTGTGAGTTTTGAGTATTAAAACCACTTGAATATTCAATCTTCTGCCTGTGCCTGGTTCGTTCTGCACCTGAGTCCTACATCTCCAGAACCACATCGTGACAATGCTATAGTATGCCGTTCGAGACCATGGGCTATAGCCCATCGCCATGGTCATAAATTATGAAAAACGAGGATTTGAAAAAAAGGCGTTAGTGACTCCGAGACGATGGGCTATAGCCCATGGTCTCGGAATGATTTTCGTCTTTTTTTCAAATCCTCAAAAATGATGCAAAACGGCATGCTATAGTATGCCGTTCGAGACCATGGGCTATAGCCCATCGCCATGGTCATAATGATGAAAAACGAGGATTTGAAAAAAAGACGAAAATGACTCTGAGACGATGGGCTATAGCCCATGGTCTCGGAGTGATTTTCGTCTTTTTTTCAAATCCTCAAAAATGATGGAAAACGGCATGCTATAGTATGCCGTTCGAGACCATGGGCTATAGCCCATCGCCATGGTCATAAATTATGAAAAACGAGGATTTGAAAAAAATGACGAAAATGACTCCGAGACGATGGGCTATAGCCCATGGTCTCGGAGTGATTTTCGTCTTTTTCTCAAATCCTCAAAAATGATGGAAAACGGCATGCTATAGTATGCCGTTCGAGACCATGGGCTATAGCCCATCGTCTCGGAGTCATTTTCGTCTTTTTTTCAAATCCTCGTTTCGTCTTTTTTTCAAATCGTCAAAAATTATGCAAGACGGCATGCTATAGTATGCCGTTCGAGACCATGGGCTATAAGCCCATCGCCATGGTCATAAATGATGAAAAACGAGGATTTGAAAAAAAGTCGAAAATGACTCCGAGACGATGGGCTATAGCCCATGGTCTCGGAGTGATTTTCGTCTTTTTTTCAAATCCTCAAAAATGATGCAAAACGGCATGCTATAGTATGCCGTTCGAGACCATGGGCTATAGCCCATCGCCATGGTCATAAATGATAAAAAACGAGGATTTGAAAAAAAGACGAAAATGACTCTGAGACGATGGGCTATAGCCCATGGTCTCGGAGTGATTTCCGTCTTTTTTTCAAATCCTCAAAAATGATGCAAAACGGCATGCTATAGTATGCCGTTCGAGACCATGGGCTATAGCCCATCGCCATGGTCATAAATGATGAAAAACAAGGATTTGAAAAAAAGACGAAAATTACTCCGAGACGATGGGCTATAGCCCATGGTCTCGGAGTGATTTTCGTCTTTTTTTCAAATCCTCAAAAATGATGCAAAACGGCATGCTATAGTATGCCGTTCGAGACCATGGGCTATAGCCCATCCCCATGATCATAAATGATGAAAAACGAGGATTTGAAAGAAAGGCGAAAATGACTCCGAGACGATGGGCTATAGCCCATGGTCTCGGAGTGATTTTCGTCTTTTTTTCAAATCCTCAAAAATGATGCAAAACGGCATGCTATAGTATGCCGTTCGAGACCATGGGCTATAGCCCATCGCCATGGTCATAAATGATAAAAAACGAGGATTTGAAAAAAAGACGAAAATGACTCTGAGACGATGGGCTATAGCCCATGGTCTCGGAGTGATTTCCGTCTTTTTTTCAAATCCTCAAAAATGATGCAAAACGGCATGCTATAGTATGCCGTTCGAGACCATGGGCTATAGCCCATCGCCATGGTCATAAATTATGAAAAACGAGGATTTGAAAAAAAGACGTTAGTGACTCCGAGACGATGGGCTATAGCCCATGGTCTCGGAATGATTTTCGTCTTTTTTTCAAATCCTCAAAAATGATGCAAAACGGCATGCTATAGTATGCCGTTCGAGACCATGGGCTATAGCCCATCGCCATGGTCATAAATTATGAAAAACGAGGATTTGAAAAAAATGACGAAAATGACTCCGAGACGATGGGCTATAGCCCATGGTCTCGGAGTGATTTTCGTCTTTTTTTCAAATCCTCAAAAATGATGGAAAACGGCATGCTATAGTATGCCGTTCGAGACCATGGGCTATAGCCCATCGTCTCGGAGTCATTTTCGTCTTTTTTTCAAATCCTCGTTTCGTCTTTTTTTCAAATCCTCAAAAATGATGCAAGACGGCATGCTATAGTATGCCGTTCGAGACCATGGGCTATAGCCCATCGCCATGGTCATAAATGATGAAAAACGAGGATTTGAAAAAAAGTCGAAAATGACTCCGAGACGATGGGCTATAGCCCATGGTCTCGGAGTGATTTTCGTCTTTTTTTCAAATCCTCAAAAATGATGCAAAACGGCATGCTATAGTATGCCGTTCGAGACCATGGGCTATAGCCCATCGCCATGGTCATAAATGATAAAAAACGAGGATTTGAAAAAAAGACGAAAATTACTCTGAGACGATGGGCTATAGCCCATGGTCTCGGAGTGATTTTCGTCTTTTTTTCAAATCCTCAAAAATTATGGAAAACGGCATGCTATAGTATGCCGTTCGAGACCATGGGCTATAGCCCATCGCCATGGTCATAAATGATGAAAAACGAGGATTTGAAAAAAAGACGAAAAAAAGACGAAAATGACTCCGAGACGATGGGCTATAGCCCATGGTCTCGGAGTGATTTTCGTCTTTTTTTCAAATCCTCAAAAATGATGGAAAACGGCATGCTATAGTATGCCGTTCGAGACCATGGGCTATAGCCCATCGCCATGGTCATAAATGATGAAAAAAGAGGATTTGAAAAAAAGACGAAAATGACTCCGAGACGATGGGCTATAGCCCATGGTCTCGGAGTGATTTTCGTCTTTTTTTCAAATCCTCAAAAATGATGCAAAACGGCATGCTATAGTATGCCGTTCGAGACCATGGGCTATAGCCCATCGCCATGGTCATAAATTATGAAAAACGAGGATTTGAAAAAAAAGACGAAAATGACTCCGAGACGATGGGCTATAGCCCATGGTCTCGGAGTGATTTTCGTCTTTTTTTCAAATCCTCGTTTCGTCTTTTTTTCAAATCCTCAAAAATGATGCAAGACGGCATGCTATAGTATGCCGTTCGAGACCATGGGCTATAGCCCATCGCCATGGTCATAATTATGAAAAACGAGGATTTGAAAAAAAGTCGAAAATGACTCCGAGGCGATGGGCTATAGCCCATGGTCTTGGAGTGATTTTCGTCTTTTTTTCAAATCCTCCAAAATGATGGAAAACGGCATGCTATAGTATGCCGTTCGAGACCATGGGCTATAGCCCATCGCCATGGTCATAAATGATGAAAAACGAGGATTTGAAAAAAAGACGAAAATGACTCCGAGACGATGGGCTATAGCCCATGGTCTTGGAGTGATTTTCGTCTTTTTTTCAAATCCTCAAAAATGATGCAAAACGCCATGCTATAGTATGCCGTTCGAGACCATGGGCTATAGCCCATCACCATGGTCATAAATGATGAAAAACGAGGATTAAAAAAAAGACGAAAATGACTCTGAGACGATGGGCTATAGCCCATGGTCTCGGAGTGATTTTCGTCTTTTTTTCAAATCCTCAAAAATGATGCAAAACGGCATGCTATAGTATGCCGTTCGAGACCATGGGCTATAGCCCATCGCCATGGTCATAAATGATAAAAAACGAGGATTTGAAAAAAAGACAAAAATTACTCTGAGACGATGGGCTATAGCCCATGGTCTCGGAGTGATTTTCGTCTTTTTTTCAAATCCTCAAAAATGATGGAAAACGGCATGCTATAGTATGCCGTTCGAGACCATGGGCTATAGCCCATCGCCATGGTCATAAATGATGAAAAACGAGGATTTGAAAAAAAGTCGAAAATGACTCCGAGGCGATGGGCTATAGCCCATGGTCTTGGAGTGATTTTCGTCTTTTTTTCAAATCCTCCAAAATGATGGAAAACGGCATGCTATAGTATGCCGTTCGAGACCATGGGCTATAGCCCATCGCCATGGTCATAAATGATGAAAAACGAGGATTTGAAAAAAAGACGAAAATGATTCCGAGACGATGGGCTATAGCCCATGGTCTTGGAGTGATTTTCGTCTTTTTTTCAAATCCTCAAAAATGATGCAAAACGCCATGCTATAGTATGCCGTTCGAGACCATGGGCTATAGCCCATCACCATGGTCATAAATGATGAAAAACGAGGATTAAAAAAAAAGACGAAAATGACTCTGAGACGATGGGCTATAGCCCATGGTCTCGGAGTGATTTTCGTCTTTTTTTCAAATCCTCAAAAATGATGCAAAACGGCATGCTATAGTATGCCGTTCGAGACCATGGGCTATAGCCCATTGCCATGGTCATAATGATGAAAAACGAGAAATTGAAAAAAAGTCGAAAATGACTCTGAGACGATGGGCTATAGCCCATGGTCTCGGAGTGATTTTCGTCTTTTTTTCAAATCCTCAAAAATGATGCAAAACGGCATGCTATAGTATGCCGTTCGAGACCATGGGCTATAGCCCATCGCCATGGTCATAAATGATGAAAAACGAGGATTTGAAAAAAAGGCGAAAATGACTCCGAGACGATGGGCTATAGCCCATGGTCTCGGAGTGATTTTCGTCTTTTTTTCAAATCCTCAAAGATTATGGAAAACGGCATGCTATAGTATGCCGTTCGAGACCATGGGCTATAGCCCATCGCCATGGTCATAAATTATGAAAAACGAGGATTTGAAAAAAAGACGTTAGTGACTCCGAGACGATGGGCTATAGCCCATGGTCTCGGAATGATTTTCGTCTTTTTTTCAAATCCTCAAAAATGATGCAAAACGGCATGCTATAGTATGCCGTTCGAGACCATGGGCTATAGCCCATCGCCATGGTCATAAATGATAAAAAACGAGGATTTGAAAAAAAGACGAAAATGACTCTGAGACGATGGGCTATAGCCCATGGTCTCGGAGTGATTTCCGTCTTTTTTTCAAATCCTCAAAAATGATGCAAAACGGCATGCTATAGCATGCCGTTCGAGACCATGGGCTATAGCCCATCGCCATGGTCATAAATGATGAAAAACAAGGATTTGAAAAAAAGACGAAAATTACTCCGAGACGATGGGCTATAGCCCATGGTCTCGGAGTGATTTTCGTCTTTTTTTCAAATCCTCAAAAATGATGGAAAACGGCATGCTATAGTATGCCGTTCGAGACCATGGGCTATAGCCCATCGCCATGGTCATAAATGATGAAAAAAGAGGATTTGAAAAAAAGACGAAAATGACTCCGAGACGATGGGCTATAGCCCATGGTCTCGGAGTGATTTTCGTCTTTTTTTCAAATCCTCGTTTCGTCTTTTTTTCAAATCCTCAAAAATGATGCAAGACGGCATGCTATAGTATGCCGTTCGAGACCATGGGCTATAGCCCATCGCCATGGTCATAAATGATGAAAAACGAGGATTTGAAAAAAAGTCGAAAATGACTCCGAGGCGATGGGCTATAGCCCATGGTCTTGGAGTGATTTTCGTCTTTTTTTCAAATCCTCAAAAATGATGGAAAAAAGGCATGCTATAGTATGCCGTTCGAGACCATGGGCTATAGCCCATCGCCATGGTCATAAATGATGAAAAACGAGGATTTGAAAAAAAGACGAAAATGACTCCGAGACGATGGGCTATAGCCCATGGTCTTGGAGTGATTTTCGTCTTTTTTTCAAATCCTCAAAAATGATGCAAAACGGCATGCTATAGTATGCCGTTCGAGACCATGGGCTATAGCCCATCGCCATGGTCATAAATGATGAAAAACGAGGATTTGAAAAAAAGACGAAAATGACTCCGAGACGATGGGCTATAGCCCATGGTCTCGGAGTGATTTACGTATTTTTTTCAAATCCTCAAAAATGATGGAAAACGCCATGCTATAGTATGCCGTTCGAGACCATGGGCTATAGCCCATCACCATGGTCATAAATGATGAAAAACGAGGATTTGAAAAAAAGACGAAAATGACTCTGAGACGATGGGCTATAGCCCATGGTCTCGGAGTGATTTTCGTCTTTTTTTCAAATCCTCAAAAATGATGCAAAACGGCATGCTATAGTATGCCGTTCGAGACCATGGGCTATAGCCCATCGCCATGGTCATAAATTATGAAAAACGAGGATTTGAAAAAAGAAGACGAAAATGACTCCGAGACGATGGGCTATAGCCCATGGTCTCGGAGTGATTTTCGACTTTTTTTCAAATCCTCGTTTCGTCTTTTTTTCAAATCCTCAAAAATGATGCAAAACGGCATGCTATAGTATGCCGTTCGAGACCATGGGCTATAGCCCATCGCCATGGTCATAAATGATGAAAAACGAGGATTTGAAAAAAAAGACGAAAATGACTCCGAGACGATGGGCTATAGCCCATGGTCTCGGAGTGATTTTCGTCTTTTTTCTCAAATCCTCGTTTCGTCTTTTTTTCAAATCCTCAAAAATTATGCAAAACGGCATGCTATAGTATGCCGTTCGAGACCATGGGCTATAGCCCATCGCCATGGTCATAAATGATGAAAAACGAGGATTTGAAAAAAAGACGAAAATGACTCCGAGACGATGGGCTATAGCCCATGGTCTTGGAGTGATTTTCGTCTTTTTTTCAAATCCTCAAAAATGATGCAAAACGGCATGCTATAGTATGCCGTTCGAGACCATGGGCTATAGCCCATCGCCATGGTCATAAATTATGAAAAACGAGGATTTGAAAAAAAGATGAAAATGACTCCGAGACGATGGGCTATAGCCCATGGTCTTGGAGTGATTTTCGTCTTTTTTTCAAATCCTCCAAAATGATGGAAAACGGCATGCTATAGTATGCCGTTCGAGACCATGGGCTATAGCCCATCGCCATGGTCATAAATGATGAAAAACGAGGATTTGAAAAAAAGACGAAAATGACTCCGAGACGATGGGCTATAGCCCATGGTCTTGGAGTGATTTTCGTCTTTTTTTCAAATCCTCAAAAATGATGCAAAACGCCATGCTATAGTATGCCGTTCGAGACCATGGGCTATAGCCCATCACCATGGTCATAAATGATGAAAAACGAGGATTAAAAAAAAAGACGAAAATGACTCTGAGACGATGGGCTATAGCCCATGGTCTCGGAGTGATTTTCGTCTTTTTTTCAAATCCTCAAAAATGATGCAAAACGGCATGCTATAGTATGCCGTTCGAGACCATGGGCTATAGCCCATTGCCATGGTCATAATGATGAAAAACGAGAAATTGAAAAAAAGTCGAAAATGACTCTGAGACGATGGGCTATAGCCCATGGTCTCGGAGTGATTTTCGTCTTTTTTTCAAATCCTCAAAAATGATGCAAAACGGCATGCTATAGTATGCCGTTCGAGACCATGGGCTATAGCCCATCGCCATGGTCATAAATGATGAAAAACGAGGATTTGAAAAAAAGGCGAAAATGACTCCGAGACGATGGGCTATAGCCCATGGTCTCGGAGTGATTTTCGTCTTTTTTTCAAATCCTCAAAGATTTTGGAAAACGGCATGCTATAGTATGCCGTTCGAGACCATGGGCTATAGCCCATCGCCATGGTCATAAATTATGAAAAACGAGGATTTGAAAAAAAGACGTTAGTGACTCCGAGACGATGGGCTATAGCCCATGGTCTCGGAATGATTTTCGTCTTTTTTTCAAATCCTCAAAAATGATGCAAAACGGCATGCTATAGTATGCCGTTCGAGACCATGGGCTATAGCCCATCGCCATGGTCATAAATGATAAAAAACGAGGATTTGAAAAAAAGACGAAAATGACTCTGAGACGATGGGCTATAGCCCATGGTCTCGGAGTGATTTCCGTCTTTTTTTCAAATCCTCAAAAATGATGCAAAACGGCATGCTATAGCATGCCGTTCGAGACCATGGGCTATAGCCCATCGCCATGGTCATAAATGATGAAAAACAAGGATTTGAAAAAAAGACGAAAATTACTCCGAGACGATGGGCTATAGCCCATGGTCTCGGAGTGATTTTCGTCTTTTTTTCAAATCCTCAAAAATGATGGAAAACGGCATGCTATAGTATGCCGTTCGAGACCATGGGCTATAGCCCATCGCCATGGTCATAAATGATGAAAAAAGAGGATTTGAAAAAAAGACGAAAATGACTCCGAGACGATGGGCTATAGCCCATGGTCTCGGAGTGATTTTCGTCTTTTTTTCAAATCCTCGTTTCGTCTTTTTTTCAAATCCTCAAAAATGATGCAAGACGGCATGCTATAGTATGCCGTTCGAGACCATGGGCTATAGCCCATCGCCATGGTCATAAATGATGAAAAACGAGGATTTGAAAAAAAGTCGAAAATGACTCCGAGGCGATGGGCTATAGCCCATGGTCTTGGAGTGATTTTCGTCTTTTTTTCAAATCCTCAAAAATGATGGAAAACGGCATGCTATAGTATGCCGTTCGAGACCATGGGCTATAGCCCATCGCCATGGTCATAAATGATGAAAAACGAGGATTTGAAAAAAAGACGAAAATGACTCCGAGACGATGGGCTATAGCCCATGGTCTTGGAGTGATTTTCGTCTTTTTTTCAAATCCTCAAAAATGATGCAAAACGGCATGCTATAGTATGCCGTTCGAGACCATGGGCTATAGCCCATCGCCATGGTCATAAATGATGAAAAACGAGGTTTTGAAAAAAAGACGAAAATGACTCCGAGACGATGGGCTATAGCCCATGGTCTCGGAGTGATTTACGTATTTTTTTCAAATCCTCAAAAATGATGGAAAACGCCATGCTATAGTATGCCGTTCGAGACCATGGGCTATAGCCCATCACCATGGTCATAAATGATGAAAAACGAGGATTTGAAAAAAAGACGAAAATGACTCTGAGACGATGGGCTATAGCCCATGGTCTCGGAGTGATTTTCGTCTTTTTTTCAAATCCTCAAAAATGATGCAAAACGGCATGCTATAGTATGCCGTTCGAGACCATGGGCTATAGCCCATCGCCATGGTCATAAATTATGAAAAACGAGGATTTGAAAAAAAAGACGAAAATGACTCCGAGACGATGGGCTATAGCCCATGGTCTCGGAGTGATTTTCGACTTTTTTTCAAATCCTCGTTTCGTCTTTTTTTCAAATCCTCAAAAATTATGCAAAACGGCATGCTATAGTATGCCGTTCGAGACCATGGGCTATAGCCCATCGCCATGGTCATAAATGATGAAAAACGAGGATTTGAAAAAAAAGACGAAAATTACTCCGAGACGATGGGCTATAGCCCATGGTCTCGGAGTGATTTTCGTCTTTTTTCTCAAATCCTCGTTTCGTCTTTTTTTCAAATCCTCAAAAATTATGCAAAACGGCATGCTATAGTATGCCGTTCGAGACCATGGGCTATAGCCCATCGCCATGGTCATAAATGATGAAAAACGAGGATTTGAAAAAAAGACGAAAATGACTCCGAGACGATGGGCTATAGCCCATGGTCTTGGAGTGATTTTCGTCTTTTTTTCAAATCCTCAAAAATGATGGAAAACGGCATGCTATAGTTTGCCGTTCGAGACCATGGGCTATAGCCCATCGCCATGGTCATAAATGATGAAAAAAGAGGATTTGAAAAAAAGACGAAAATGACTCCGAGACGATGGGCTATAGCCCATGGTCTCGGAGTGATTTTCGTCTTTTTTTCAAATCCTCAAAAATGATGCAAAACGGCATGCTATAGTATGCCGTTCGAGACCATGGGCTATAGCCCATCGCCATGGTCATAAATTATGAAAAACGAGATTTGAAAAAAAGATGAAAATGACTCCGAGACGATGGGCTATAGCCCATGGTCTTGGAGTGATTTTCGTCTTTTTTTCAAATCCTCAAAAATGATGGAAAACGGCATGCTATAGTATGCCGTTCGAGACCATGGGCTATAGCCCATCGCCATGGTCATAAATGATGAAAAACGAGGATTTGAAAAAAAGACGAAAATGACTCCGAGACGATGGGCTATAGCCCATGGTCTTGGAGTGATTTTCGTCTTTTTTTCAAATCCTCAAAAATGATGCAAAACGGCATGCTATAGTATGCCGTTCGAGACCATGGGCTATAGCCCATCACCATGGTCATAAATGATGAAAAACGAGGATTTAAAAAAAAGACGAAAATGACTCTGAGACGATGGGCTATAGCCCATGGTCTCGGAGTGATTTTCGTCTTTTTTTCAAATCCTCAAAAATGATGGAAAACGGCATGCTATAGTATGCCGTTCGAGACCATGGGCTATAGCCCATCGTCTCGGAGTCATTTTCGTCTTTTTTTCAAATCCTCGTTTCGTCTTTTTTTCAAATCCTCAAAAATGATGCAAGACGGCATGCTATAGTATGCCGTTCGAGACCATGGGCTATAGCCCATCGCCATGGTCATAAATGATGAAAAACGAGGATTTGAAAAAAAGTCGAAAATGACTCCGAGACGATGGGCTATAGCCCATGGTCTCGGAGTGATTTTCGTCTTTTTTTCAAATCCTCAAAAATAATGCAAAACGGCATGCTATAGTATGCCGTTCGAGACCATGGGCTATAGCCCATCGCCATGGTCATAAATGATAAAAAACGAGGATTTGAAAAAAAGACGAAAATGACTCTGAGACGATGGGCTATAGCCCATGGTCTCGGAGTAATTTCCGTCTTCTTTTCAAATCCTCAAAAATGATGCAAAACGGCATGCTATAGTATGCCGTTCGAGACCATGGGCTATAGCCCATCGCCATGGTCATAAATGATGAAAAACAAGGATTTGAAAAAAAGACGAAAATGACTCCGAGACGATGGGCTATAGCCCATGGTCTCGGAGTGATTTTCGTCTTTTTTTCAAATCCTCGTTTCGTCTTTTTTTCAAATCCTCAAAAATGATGCAAGACGGCATGCTATAGTATGCCGTTCGAGACCATGGGCTATAGCCCATCGCCATGGTCATAAATGATGAAAAACGAGGATTTGAAAAAAAGTCGAAAATGACTCCGAGGCGATGGGCTATAGCCCATGGTCTTGGAGTGATTTTCGTCTTTTTTTCAAATCCTCAAAAATGATGGAAAACGGCATGCTATAGTATGCCGTTCGAGACCATGGGCTATAGCCCATCGCCATGGTCATAAATGATGAAAAACGAGGATTTGAAAAAAAGACGAAAATGACTCCGAGACGATGGGCTATAGCCCATGGTCTTGGAGTGATTTTCGTCTTTTTTTCAAATCCTCAAAAATGATGCAAAACGGCTTGCTATAGTATGCCGTTCGAGACCATGGGCTATAGCCCATCGCCATGGTCATAAATGATGAAAAACGAGGTTTTGAAAAAAAGACGAAAATGACTCCGAGACGATGGGCTATAGCCCATGGTCTCGGAGTGATTTACGTATTTTTTTCAAATCCTCAAAAATGATGGAAAACGCCATGCTATAGTATGCCGTTCGAGACCATGGGCTATAGCCCATCACCATGGTCATAAATGATGAAAAACGAGGATTTGAAAAAAAGACGAAAATGACTCTGAGACGATGGGCTATAGCCCATGGTCTCGGAGTGATTTTCGTCTTTTTTTCAAATCCTCAAAAATGATGCAAAACGGCATGCTATAGTATGCCGTTCGAGACCATGGGCTATAGCCCATCGCCATGGTCATAAATTATGAAAAACGAGGATTTGAAAAAAAAGACGAAAATGACTCCGAGACGATGGGCTATAGCCCATGGTCTCGGAGTGATTTTCGTCTTTTTTTCAAATCCTCGTTTCGTCTTTTTTTCAAATCCTCAAAAATGATGCAAGACGGCATGCTATAGTATGCCGTTCGAGACCATGGGCTATAGCCCATCGCCATGGTCATAAATGATGAAAAACGAGGATTTGAAAAAAAGTCGAAAATGACTCCGAGGCGATGGGCTATAGCCCATGGTCTTGGAGTGATTTTCGTCTTTTTTTCAAATCCTCAAAAATGATGGAAAACGGCATGCTATAGTATGCCGTTCGAGACCATGGGCTATAGCCCATCGCCATGGTCATAAATGATGAAAAACGAGGATTTGAAAAAAAGACGAAAATGACTCCGAGACGATGGGCTATAGCCCATGGTCTTGGAGTGATTTTCGTCTTTTTTTCAAATCCTCAAAAATGATGCAAAACGGCTTGCTATAGTATGCCGTTCGAGACCATGGGCTATAGCCCATCGCCATGGTCATAAATGATGAAAAACGAGGTTTTGAAAAAAAGACGAAAATGACTCCGAGACGATGGGCTATAGCCCATGGTCTCGGAGTGATTTACGTATTTTTTTCAAATCCTCAAAAATGATGGAAAACGCCATGCTATAGTATGCCGTTCGAGACCATGGGCTATAGCCCATCACCATGGTCATAAATGATGAAAAACGAGGATTTGAAAAAAAGACGAAAATGACTCTGAGACGATGGGCTATAGCCCATGGTCTCGGAGTGATTTTCGTCTTTTTTTCAAATCCTCAAAAATGATGCAAAACGGCATGCTATAGTATGCCGTTCGAGACCATGGGCTATAGCCCATCGCCATGGTCATAAATTATGAAAAACGAGGATTTGAAAAAAAAGACGAAAATGACTCCGAGACGATGGGCTATAGCCCATGGTCTCGGAGTGATTTTCGACTTTTTTTCAAATCCTCGTTTCGTCTTTTTTTCAAATCCTCAAAAATTATGCAAAACGGCATGCTATAGTATGCCGTTCGAGACCATGGGCTATAGCCCATCGCCATGGTCATAAATGATGAAAAACGAGGATTTGAAAAAAAAGACGAAAATGACTCCGAGACGATGGGCTATAGCCCATGGTCTCGGAGTGATTTTCGTCTTTTTTCTCAAATCCTCGTTTCGTCTTTTTTTCAAATCCTCAAAAATTATGCAAAACGGCATGCTATAGTATGCCGTTCGAGACCATGGGCTATAGCCCATCGCCATGGTCATAAATGATGAAAAACGAGGATTTGAAAAAAAGACGAAAATGACTCCGAGACGATGGGCTATAGCCCATGGTCTTGGAGTGATTTTCGTCTTTTTTTCAAATCCTCAAAAATGATGGAAAACGGCATGCTATAGTTTGCCGTTCGAGACCATGGGCTATAGCCCATCGCCATGGTCATAAATGATGAAAAACGAGGATTTGAAAAAAAGACGAAAATGACTCTGAGACGATGGGCTATAGCCCATGGTCTCGGAGTGATTTTCGTCTTTTTTTCAAATCCTCAAAAATGATGCAAAACGGCATGCTATAGTATGCCGTTCGAGACCATGGGCTATAGCCCATCGCCATGGTCATAAATGATGAAAAACGAGGATTTGAAAAAAAGATGAAAATGACTCCGAGACGATGGGCTATAGCCCATGGTCTTGGAGTGATTTTCGTCTTTTTTTCAAATCCTCAAAAATGATGGAAAACGGCATGCTATAGTATGCCGTTCGAGACCATGGGCTATAGCCCATCGCCATGGTCATAAATGATGAAAAACGAGGATTTGAAAAAAAGACGAAAATGACTCCGAGACGATGGGCTATAGCCCATGGTCTTGGAGTGATTTTCGTCTTTTTTTCAAATCCTCAAAAATGATGCAAAACGGCATGCTATAGTATGCCGTTCGAGACCATGGGCTATAGCCCATCACCATGGTCATAAATGATGAAAAACGAGGATTTAAAAAAAAGACGAAAATGACTCTGAGACGATGGGCTATAGCCCATGGTCTCGGAGTGATTTTCGTCTTTTTTTCAAATCCTCAAAAATGATGGAAAACGGCATGCTATAGTATGCCGTTCGAGACCATGGGCTATAGCCCATCGTCTCGGAGTCATTTTCGTCTTTTTTTCAAATCCTCGTTTCGTCTTTTTTTCAAATCCTCAAAATGATGCAAGACGGCATGCTATAGTATGCCGTTCGAGACCATGGGCTATAGCCCATCGCCATGGTCATAAATGATGAAAAACGAGGATTTGAAAAAAAGTCGAAAATGACTCCGAGACGATGGGCTATAGCCCATGGTCTCGGAGTGATTTTCGTCTTTTTTTCAAATCCTCAAAAATAATGCAAAACGGCATGCTATAGTATGCCGTTCGAGACCATGGGCTATAGCCCATCGCCATGGTCATAAATGATAAAAAACGAGGATTTGAAAAAAAGACGAAAATGACTCTGAGACGATGGGCTATAGCCCATGGTCTCGGAGTAATTTCCGTCTTCTTTTCAAATCCTCAAAAATGATGCAAAACGGCATGCTATAGTATGCCGTTCGAGACCATGGGCTATAGCCCATCGCCATGGTCATAAATGATGAAAAACAAGGATTTGAAAAAAAGACGAAAATTACTCCGAGACGATGGGCTATAGCCCATGGTCTCGGAGTGATTTTCGTCTTTTTTTCAAATCCTCAAAAATGATGGAAAACGGCATGCTATAGTATGCCGTTCGAGACCATGGGCTATAGCCCATCGCCATGGTCATAAATGATGAAAAAAGAGGATTTGAAAAAAAGTTGAAAATGACTCCGAGACGATGGGCTATAGCCCATGGTCTCGGAGTGATTTTCGTCTTTTTTTCAAATCCTCAAAAATGATGCAAAACGGCATGCTATAGTATGCCGTTCGAGACCATGGGCTATAGCCCATCGCCATGGTCATAAATTATGAAAAACGAGGATTTGAAAAAAAGATGAAAATGACTCCGAGACGATGGGCTATAGCCCATGGTCTTGGAGTGATTTTCGTCTTTTTTTCAAATCCTCAAAAATGATGGAAAACGGCATGCTATAGTATGCCGTTCGAGACCATGGGCTATAGCCCATCGCCATGGTCATAAATGATGAAAAACGAGGATTTGAAAAAAAGACGAAAATGACTCCGAGACGATGGGCTATAGCCAATGGTCTTGGAGTGATTTTCGTCTTTTTTTCAAATCCTCAAAAATGATGCAAAACGGCATGCTATAGTATGCCGTTCGAGACCATGGGCTATAGCCCATCACCATGGTCATAAATGATGAAAAACGAGGATTTAAAAAAAAGACGAAAATGACTCTGAGACGATGGGCTATAGCCCATGGTCTCGGAGTGATTTTCGTCTTTTTTTCAAATCCTCAAAAATGATGGAAAACGGCATGCTATAGTATGCCGTTCGAGACCATGGGCTATAGCCCATCGTCTCGGAGTCATTTTCGTCTTTTTTTCAAATCCTCGTTTCGTCTTTTTTTCAAATCCTCAAAAATGATGCAAGACGGCATGCTATAGTATGCCGTTCGAGACCATGGGCTATAGCCCATCGCCATGGTCATAAATGATGAAAAAAGAGGATTTGAAAAAAAGACGAAAATGACTCCGAGACGATGGGCTATAGCCCATGGTCTCGGAGTGATTTTCGTCTTTTTTCTCAAATCCTCGTTTCGTCTTTTTTTCAAATCCTCAAAAATTATGCAAAACGGCATGCTATAGTATGCCGTTCGAGACCATGGGCTATAGCCCATCGCCATGGTCATAAATGATGAAAAACGAGGATTTGAAAAAAAGACGAAAATGACTCCGAGACGATGGGCTATAGCCCATGGTCTTGGAGTGATTTTCGTCTTTTTTTCAAATCCTCAAAAATGATGGAAAACGGCATGCTATAGTTTGCCGTTCGAGACCATGGGCTATAGCCCATCGCCATGGTCATAAATGATGAAAAACGAGGATTTGAAAAAAAGACGAAAATGACTCCGAGACGATGGGCTATAGCCCATGGTCTTGGAGTGATTTTCGTCTTTTTTTCAAATCCTCAAAAATGATGCAAAACGGCATGCTATAGTATGCCGTTCGAGACCATGGGCTATAGCCCATCACCATGGTCATAAATGATGAAAAACGAGGATTTAAAAAAAAGACGAAAATGACTCTGAGACGATGGGCTATAGCCCATGGTCTCGGAGTGATTTTCGTCTTTTTTTCAAATCCTCAAAAATGATGGAAAACGGCATGCTATAGTATGCCGTTCGAGACCATGGGCTATAGCCCATCGTCTCGGAGTCATTTTCGTCTTTTTTTCAAATCCTCGTTTCGTCTTTTTTTCAAATCCTCAAAAATGATGCAAGACGGCATGCTATAGTATGCCGTTCGAGACCATGGGCTATAGCCCATCGCCATGGTCATAAATGATGAAAAACGAGGATTTGAAAAAAAGTCGAAAATGACTCCGAGACGATGGGCTATAGCCCATGGTCTCGGAGTGATTTTCGTCTTTTTTTCAAATCCTCAAAAATAATGCAAAACGGCATGCTATAGTATGCCGTTCGAGACCATGGGCTATAGCCCATCGCCATGGTCATAAATGATAAAAAACGAGGATTTGAAAAAAAGACGAAAATGACTCTGAGACGATGGGCTATAGCCCATGGTCTCGGAGTAATTTCCGTCTTTTTTTCAAATCCTCAAAAATGATGCAAAACGGCATGCTATAGTATGCCGTTCGAGACCATGGGCTATAGCCCATCGCCATGGTCATAAATGATGAAAAACAAGGATTTGAAAAAAAGACGAAAATTACTCCGAGACGATGGGCTATAGCCCATGGTCTCGGAGTGATTTTCGTCTTTTTTTCAAATCCTCAAAAATGATGGAAAACGGCATGCTATAGTATGCCGTTCGAGACCATGGGCTATAGCCCATCGCCATGGTCATAAATGATGAAAAAAGAGGATTTGAAAAAAAGTTGAAAATGACTCCGAGACGATGGGCTATAGCCCATGGTCTCGGAGTGATTTTCGTCTTTTTTTCAAATCCTCAAAAATGATGCAAAACGGCATGCTATAGTATGCCGTTCGAGACCATGGGCTATAGCCCATCGCCATGGTCATAAATTATGAAAAACGAGGATTTGAAAAAAAGATGAAAATGACTCCGAGACGATGGGCTATAGCCCATGGTCTTGGAGTGATTTTCGTCTTTTTTTCAAATCCTCAAAAATGATGGAAAACGGCATGCTATAGTATGCCGTTCGAGACCATGGGCTATAGCCCATCGCCATGGTCATAAATGATGAAAAACGAGGATTTGAAAAAAAGACGAAAATGACTCCGAGACGATGGGCTATAGCCCATGGTCTTGGAGTGATTTTCGTCTTTTTTTCAAATCCTCAAAAATGATGCAAAACGGCATGCTATAGTATGCCGTTCGAGACCATGGGCTATAGCCCATCACCATGGTCATAAATGATGAAAAACGAGGATTTAAAAAAAAGACGAAAATGACTCTGAGACGATGGGCTATAGCCCATGGTCTCGGAGTGATTTTCGTCTTTTTTTCAAATCCTCAAAAATGATGGAAAACGGCATGCTATAGTATGCCGTTCGAGACCATGGGCTATAGCCCATCGTCTCGGAGTCATTTTCGTCTTTTTTTCAAATCCTCGTTTCGTCTTTTTTTCAAATCCTCAAAAATGATGCAAGACGGCATGCTATAGTATGCCGTTCGAGACCATGGGCTATAGCCCATCGCCATGGTCATAAATGATGAAAAACGAGGATTTGAAAAAAAGTCGAAAATGACTCCGAGACGATGGGCTATAGCCCATGGTCTCGGAGTGATTTTCGTCTTTTTTTCAAATCCTCAAAAATAATGCAAAACGGCATGCTATAGTATGCCGTTCGAGACCATGGGCTATAGCCCATCGCCATGGTCATAAATGATAAAAAACGAGGATTTGAAAAAAAGACGAAAATGACTCTGAGACGATGGGCTATAGCCCATGGTCTCGGAGTAATTTCCGTCTTTTTTTCAAATCCTCAAAAATGATGCAAAACGGCATGCTATAGTATGCCGTTCGAGACCATGGGCTATAGCCCATCGCCATGGTCATAAATGATGAAAAACAAGGATTTGAAAAAAAGACGAAAATTACTCCGAGACGATGGGCTATAGCCCATGGTCTCGGAGTGATTTTCGTCTTTTTTTCAAATCCTCAAAAATGATGGAAAACGGCATGCTATAGTATGCCGTTCGAGACCATGGGCTATAGCCCATCGCCATGGTCATAAATGATGAAAAACGAGGATTTGAAAAAAAGTTGAAAATGACTCCGAGACGATGGGCTATAGCCCATGGTCTCGGAGTGATTTTCGTCTTTTTTTCAAATCCTCAAAAATGATGGAAAACGGCATGCTATAGTATGCCGTTCGAGACCATGGGCTATAGCCCATCGTCTCGGAGTAATTTCCGTCTTTTTTTCAAATCCTCGTTTCGTCTTTTTTTCAAATCCTCAAAAATTATGCAAAACGGCATGCTATAGTATGCCGTTCGAGACCATGGGCTATAGCCCATCGCCATGGTCATAAATGATGAAAAACGAGGATTTGAAAAAAAGACGAAAATGACTCCGAGACGATGGGCTATAGCCCATGGTCTTGGAGTGATTTTCGTCTTTTTTTCAAATCCTCAAAAATGATGGAAAACGGCATGCTATAGTTTGCCGTTCGAGACCATGGGCTATAGCCCATCGCCATGGTCATAAATGATGAAAAAAGAGGTTTTTGAAAAAAAGACGAAAATGACTCCGAGACGATGGGCTATAGCCCATGGTCTCGGAGTGATTTTCGTCTTTTTTTCAAATCCTCAAAAATGATGCAAAACGGCATGCTATAGTATGCCGTTCGAGACCATGGGCTATAGCCCATCGCCATGGTCATAAATTATGAAAAACGAGGATTTGAAAAAAAGACGAAAATGACTCCGAGACGATGGGCTATAGCCCATGGTCTTGGAGTG
Organism: Electrona antarctica; assembly: GCF_951216825.1. NCBI lineage: Eukaryota > Metazoa > Chordata > Actinopteri > Myctophiformes > Myctophidae > Electrona > Electrona antarctica. The sequence continues at coordinate 48,423 of NW_027638097.1, read as the reverse complement.
ATTTTCGTCTTTTTTTCAAATCCTCAAAAATGATGGAAAACGGCATGCTATAGTATGCCGTTCGAGACCATGGGCTATAGCCCATCGCCATGGTCATAAATGATGAAAAACGAGGATTTGAAAAAAAGACGAAAATGACTCCGAGACGATGGGCTATAGCCCATGGTCTTGGAGTGATTTTCGTCTTTTTTTCAAATCCTCAAAAATGATGCAAAACGGCATGCTATAGTATGCCGTTCGAGACCATGGGCTATAGCCCATCGCCATGGTCATAAATGATGAAAAACAAGGATTTGAAAAAAAGACGAAAATTACTCCGAGACGATGGGCTATAGCCCATGGTCTCGGAGTGATTTTCGTCTTTTTTTCAAATCCTCAAAAATGATGGAAAACGGCATGCTATAGTATGCCGTTCGAGACCATGGGCTATAGCCCATCGCCATGGTCATAAATGATGAAAAACGAGGATTTGAAAAAAAGTTGAAAATGACTCCGAGACGATGGGCTATAGCCCATGGTCTCGGAGTGATTTTCGTCTTTTTTTCAAATCCTCAAAAATGATGGAAAACGGCATGCTATAGTATGCCGTTCGAGACCATGGGCTATAGCCCATCGTCTCGGAGTAATTTCCGTCTTTTTTTCAAATCCTCGTTTCGTCTTTTTTTCAAATCCTCAAAAATTATGCAAAACGGCATGCTATAGTATGCCGTTCGAGACCATGGGCTATAGCCCATCGCCATGGTCATAAATTATGAAAAACAAGGATTTGAAAAAAAGACGAAAATGACTCCGAGACGATGGGCTATAGCCCATGGTCTTGGAGTGATTTTCGTCTTTTTTTCAAATCCTCAAAAATGATGGAAAACGGCATGCTATAGTATGCCGTTCGAGACCATGGGCTATAGCCCATCGCCATGGTCATAAATGATGAAAAACGAGGATTTGAAAAAAAGACGAAAATGACTCCGAGACGATGGGCTATAGCCCATGGTCTTGGAGTGATTTTCGTCTTTTTTTCAAATCCTCAAAAATGATGGAAAACGGCATGCTATAGTATGCCGTTCGAGACCATGGGCTATAGCCCATCGCAATGGTCATAAATGATGAAAAACGAGGATTTGAAAAAAAGAAGAAAATGACTCCGAGACGATGGGCTATAGCCCATGGTCTCGGAGTGATTTTCGTCTTTTTTTCAAATCCTCAAAAATTATGCAAAACGGCATGCTATAGTATGCCGTTCGAGACCATGGGCTATAGCCCATCGTCTCGGAGTAATTTCCGTCTTTTTTTCAAATCCTCGTTTCGTCTTTTTTTCAAATCCTCAAAAATGATGCAAAACGGCATGCTATAGTATGCCGTTCGAGACCATGGGCTATAGCCCATCGCCATGGTCATAAATGATGAAAAACGAGGATTTGAAAAAAAACCGAAAATGACTCCGAGAAGATGGGCTATAGCCCATGGTCTCGGAGTGATTTTCGTCTCTTTTTCAAATCCTCAAAAATGATGGAAAACGGCATGCTATAGTATGCCGTTCGAGACCATGGGCTATAGCCCATCGCCATAGTCATAAATTATGAAAAACGAGGATTTGAAAAAAATGACGAAAATGACTCCGAGACGATGGGCTATAGCCCATGGTCTCGGAGTGATTTTCGTCTTTTTTTCAAATCCTCAAAAATGATGGAAAACGGCATGCTATAGTATGCCGTTCGAGACCATGGGCTATAGCCCATCGTCTCGGAGTCATTTTCGTCTTTTTTCAAATCCTCGTTTCGTCTTTTTTTCAAATCCTCAAAAATGATGCAAGACGGCATGCTATAGTATGCCGTTCGAGACCATGGGCTATAGCCCATCGCCATGGTCATAAATGATGAAAAACGAGGATTTGAAAAAAAGACGAAAGTGACTCCGAGACGATGGGCTATAGCCCATGGTCTCGGAGTGATTTTCGTCTTTTTTCCAAATCCTCAAAAATGATGCAAAACGGCATGCTATAGTATGCCGTTCGAGACCATGGGCTATAGCCCATCGCCATGGTCATAAATGATGAAAAACGAGGATTTGAAAAAAAGACGAAAATGACTCTGAGACGATGGGCTATAGCCCATGGTCTCGGAGTGATTTTCGTCTTTTTTTCAAATCCTCAAAAATGATGGAAAACGGCATGCTATAGTATGCCGTTCGAGACCATGGGCTATAGGCCATCGCCATGGTCATAAATGATGAAAAACAAGGATTTGAAAAAAAGACGAAAATTACTCCGAGACGATGGGCTATAGCCCATGGTCTCGGAGTGATTTTCGTCTTTTTTTCAAATCCTCAAAAATGATGGAAAACGGCATGCTATAGTATGCCGTTCGAGACCATGGGCTATAGCCCATCGCCATGGTCATAAATGATGAAAAACGAGGATTTGAAAAAAAGAGGAAAATGACTCCGAGACGATGGGCTATAGCCCATGGTATCGGAGTGATTTTTGTCTTTTTTTTAAATCCTCAAAAATTATGGAAAACGGCATGCTTGTCACGGTACGCTCCTCTCCCCTTGGACTTTGTCTGTGTTTTGGGACTTATTATTTGTATTTGTGTTCTGTACCTTATTTTGTAGTAGTGTTCTGTGAATTCCTGTCTGCCTTGTTTTCTGTCTCCTGTCTTGTCTCACCTCCCTGTGATTAGTGTAGTGTTCTCCTCCTGTGTCATGTTAGTCTCCCAGCCTATCCCAGTGTTGATTGTATGTTTCAGTTCACCTGTGTGTAGTTAGTCTTGTCTATATATATATGCCCCAGTGTTTTCAGTTCCTTGTCGGTTCGTCGTCGTAAGTGACGTGGTTATTTTCTTGTGTTTTCCTAGTTATGCCAAGTCCTTGTTATTCCAAGTGTTTTCACAGTGTGAGTTTTGAGTATTAAAACCACTTGAATATTCAATCTTCTGCCTGTGCCTGGTTCGTTCTGCACCTGAGTCCTACATCTCCAGAACCACATCGTGACAATGCTATAGTATGCCGTTCGAGACCATGGGCTATAGCCCATCGCCATGGTCATAAATTATGAAAAACGAGGATTTGAAAAAAAGGCGTTAGTGACTCCGAGACGATGGGCTATAGCCCATGGTCTCGGAATGATTTTCGTCTTTTTTTCAAATCCTCAAAAATGATGCAAAACGGCATGCTATAGTATGCCGTTCGAGACCATGGGCTATAGCCCATCGCCATGGTCATAATGATGAAAAACGAGGATTTGAAAAAAAGACGAAAATGACTCTGAGACGATGGGCTATAGCCCATGGTCTCGGAGTGATTTTCGTCTTTTTTTCAAATCCTCAAAAATGATGCAAAACGGCATGCTATAGTATGCCGTTCGAGACCATGGGCTATAGCCCATCGCCATGGTCATAAATGATGAAAAACGAGGATTTGAAAAAAAGACGAAAATGACTCTGAGACGATGGGCTATAGCCCATGGTCTCGGAGTGATTTTCGTCTTTTTTTCAAATCCTCAAAAATGATGGAAAACGGCATGCTATAGTATGCCGTTCGAGACCATGGGCTATAGCCCATCGCCATGGTCATAAATGATGAAAAACGAGGTTTTGAAAAAAAGACGAAAATGACTCCGAGACGATGGGCTATAGCCCATGGTCTTGGAGTGATTTTCGTCTTTTTTTCAAATCCTCAAAAATGATGGAAAACGGCATGCTATAGTATGCCGTTCGAGACCATGGGCTATAGCCCATCGCCATGGTCATAAATGATGAAAAACGAGGATTTGAAAAAAAGACGAAAATGACTCCGAGACGATGGGCTATAGCCCATGGTCTTGGAGTGATTTTCGTCTTTTTTTCAAATCCTCAAAAATGATGCAAAACGGCATGCTATAGTATGCCGTTCGAGACCATGAGCTATAGCCCATCGCCATGGTCATAAATGATGAAAAACGAGGATTTGAAAAAAAGACGAAAATGACTCCGAGACGATGGGCTATAGCCCATGGTCTCGGAGTGATTTTCGTCTTTTTTTCAAATCCTCAAAAATGATGGAAAACGGCATGCTATAGTATGCCGTTCGAGACCATGGGCTATAGCCCATCACCATGGTCATAAATGATGAAAAACGAGGATTTAAAAAAAAGACGAAAATGACTCCGAGACCATGGGCTATAGCCCATGGTCTCGGAGTGATTTTCGTCTTTTTTTCAAATCCTCAAAAATGATGGAAAACGGCATGCTATAGTATGCCGTTCGAGACCATGGGCTATAGCCCATCGCCATGGTCATAAATGATGAAAAACGAGGATTTGAAAAAAAGACGAAAATGACTGAGACGATGGGCTATAGCCCATGGTCTCTGAGTGATTTTCGTCTTTTTTTCAAATCCTAAAAAATTATGGAAAACGGCATGCTATAGTATGCCGTTCGAGACCATGGGCTATAGCCCATCGCCATGGTCATAAATGATGAAAAACGAGGATTTGAAAAAAAGACGAAAATGACTCCGAGACGATGGGCTATAGCCCATGGTCTTGGAGTGATTTTCGTCTTTTTTTCAAATCCTCAGAAATGATGGAAAACGGCACGCTATAGTATGCCGTTCGAGACCATGGGCTATAGCCCATCACCATGGTCATAAATGATGAAAAACGAGGATTTGAAAAAAAGACGAAAATGACTCCGAGACGATGGGCTATAGCCCATGGTCTCAGAGTGATTTTCGTCTTTTTTTCAAATCCTCAAAAATGATGGAAAACGGCATGCTATAGTATGCCGTTCGAGACCATGGGCTATAGCCCATCGCCATGGTCATGAATGATGAAAAACGAGGATTTGAAAAAAAGACGAAAATGACTCCGAGACGATGGGCTATAGCCCATGGTCTCGGAGTGATTTTCGTCTTTTTTTCAAATCCTCAAAAATGATGCAAAACGGCATGCTATAGTATGCCGTTCGAGACCATGGGCTATAGCCCATCGCCATGGTCATAAATTATGAAAAACGAGGATTTGAAAAAAAAGACGAAAATGACTCCGAGACGATGGGCTATAGCCCATGGTCTCGGAGTGATTTTCGTCTTTTTTTCAAATCCTAAAAAATGATGGAAAACGGCATGCTATAGTATGCCGTTCGAGACCATGGGCTAGAGCCCATCGCCATGGTCATAAATGATGAAAAACGAAGATTTGAAAAAAAGACGAAAATGACTCCGAGAAGATGGGCTATAGCCCATGGTTTCGGAGTGATTTTCGTCTTTTTTTCAAATCCTCAAAAATGATGGAAAACGGCATGCTATAGTATGCCGTTCGAGACCATGGGCTATAGCCCATCACCATGGTCATAAATGATGAAAAACGAGGATTTAAAAAAAAGACGAAAATGACTCAGAGACCATGGGCTATAGCCCATGGTCTCGGAGTGATTTTCGTCTTTTTTTCAAATCCTCAAAAATGATGCAAAACGGCATGCTATAGTATGCCGTTCGAGACCATGGGCTATAGCCCATCGCCATGGTCATAAATGATGAAAAACGAGGATTTGAAAAAAAGACGAAAATGACTGAGACGATGGGCTATAGCCCATGGTCTCGGAGTGATTTTCGTCTTTTTTTTAAATCCTAAAAAATGATGGAAAACGGCATGCTATAGTATGCCGTTCGAGACCATGGGCTATAGCCCATCGCCATGGTCATAAATGATGAAAAACGAGGATTTGAAAAAAAGACGAAAATGACTCCGAGACGATGGGCTATAGCCCATGGTCTTGGAGTGATTTTCGTCTTTTTTTCAAATCCTCAAAAATGATGGAAAACGGCATGCTATAGTATGCCGTTCGAGACCATGGGCTATAGCCCATCGCCATGGTCATAAATGATGAAAAACGAGGATTTGAAAAAAAGACGAAAATGACTCCGAGACGATGGGCTATAGCCCATGGTCTTGGAGTGATTTTCGTCTTTTTTTCAAATCCTCAAAAATGATGGAAAACGGCATGCTATAGTATGCCGTTCGAGACCATGGGCTATAGCCCATCGCCATGGTCATAAATGATGAAAAACGAGGATTTGAAAAAAATACGAAAATGACTCCGAGACGATGGGCTATAGCCCATGGTCTCGGAGTGATTTTCGTCTTTTTTTCAAATCCTCAAAAATGATGGAAAACGGCATGCTATAGTATGCCGTTCGAGACCATGGGCTATAGCCCATCGCCATGGCCATAAATTATGAAAAACGAGGATTTGAAAAAAAAGACGAAAATGACTCCGAGACGATGGGCTATAGCCCATGGTCTCGGAGTGATTTTCGTCTTTTTTTCAAATCCTAAAAAATGATGGAAAACGGCATGCTATAGTATGCCGTTCGAGACCATGGGCTATAGCCCATCGCCATGGTCATAAATGATGAAAAACGAGGATTTGAAAAAAAGACGAAAATGACTCCGAGACGATGGGCTATAGCCCATGGTCTTGGAGTGATTTTCGTCTTTTTTTCAAATCCTCAAAAATGATGGAAAACGGCATGCTATAGTATGCCGTTCGAGACCATGAGCTATAGCCCATCGCCATGGTCATAAATGATGAAAAACGAGGATTTGAAAAAAAGACGAAAATGACTCCGAGACGATGGGCTATAGCCCATGGTCTTGGAGTGATTTTCGTCTTTTTTTCAAATCCTCAAAAATGATGGAAAACGGCATGCTATAGTATGCCGTTCGAGACCATGAGCTATAGCCCATCGCCATGGTCATAAATGATGAAAAACGAGGATTTGAAAAAAAGACGAAAATGACTCCGAGACGATGGGCTATAGCCCATGGTCTCGGAGTGATTTTCGTCTTTTTTTCAAATCCTCAAAAATGATGGAAAACGGCATGCTATAGTATGCCGTTCGAGACCATGGGCTATAGCCCATCACCATGGTCATAAATGATGAAAAACGAGGATTTAAAAAAAAGACGAAAATGACTCCGAGACCATGGGCTATAGCCCATGGTCTCGGAGTGATTTTCGTCTTTTTTTCAAATCCTCAAAAATGATGGAAAACGGCACGCTATAGTATGCCGTTCGAGACCATGGGCTATAGCCCATCGCCATGGTCATAAATGATGAAAAACGAGGATTTGAAAAAAAGACGAAAATGACTCCGAGACGATGGGCTATAGCCCATGGTCTCGGAGTGATTTTCGTCTTTTTTTCAAATCCTCAAAAATGATGGAAAACGGCATGCTATAGTATGCCGTTCGAGACCATGGGCTATAGCCCATCACCAAGGTCATAAATGATGAAAAACGAGGATTTGAAAAAAAGACGAAAATGACTCCGAGACGATGGGCTATAGCCCATGGTCTCGGAGTGATTTTCGTCTTTTTTTCAAATCCTCAAAAATGATGGAAAACGGCATGCTATAGTATGCCGTTCGAGACCATGGGCTATAGCCCATCGCCATGGTCATAAATGATGAAAAACGAGGATTTGAAAAAAAGACGAAAATGACTCCGAGACGATGGGCTATAGCCCATGGTCTCGGAGTGATTTTCGTCTTTTTTTCAAATCCTCAAAAATGATGCAAAACGGCATGCTATAGTATGCCGTTCGAGACCATGGGCTATAGCCCATCGCCATGGTCATAAATTATGAAAAACGAGGATTTGAAAAATAAGACGAAAATTACTCCGAGACGATGGGCTATAGCCCATGGTCTCGGAGTGATTTTCGTCTTTTTTTCAAATCCTAAAAAATTATGGAAAACGGCATGCTATAGTATGCCGTTCGAGACCATGGGCTATAGCCCATCGCCATGGTCATAAATGATGAAAAACGAGGATTTGAAAAAAAGACGAAAATGACTCTGAGACGATGGGCTATAGCCCATGGTCTTGGAGTGATTTTCGTCTTTTTTTCAAATCCTCAAAAATGATGGAAAACGGCATGCTATAGTATGCCGTTCGAGACCATGAGCTATAGCCCATCGCCATGGTCATAAATGATGAAAAACGAGGATTTGAAAAAAAGACGAAAATGACTCCGAGACGATGGGCTATAGCCCATGGTCTCGGAGTGATTTTCGTCTTTTTTTCAAATCCTCAAAAATGATGGAAAACGGCATGCTATAGTATGCCGTTCGAGACCATGGGCTATAGCCCATCACCATGGTCATAAATGATGAAAAACGAGGATTTAAAAAAAAGACGAAAATGACTCCGAGACCATGGGCTATAGCCCATGGTCTCGGAGTGATTTTCGTCTTTTGTTCAAATCCTCAAAAATGATGCAAAACGGCATGCTATAGTATGCCGTTCGAGACCATGGGCTATAGCCCATCGCCATGGTCATAAATGATGAAAAACGAGGATTTGAAAAAAAGACGAAAATGACTGAGACGATGGGCTATATCCCATGGTCTCGGAGTGATTTTCGTCTTTTTTTTTAATCCTAAAAAATGATGGAAAACGGCATGCTATAGTATGCCGTTCGAGACCATGGGCTATAGCCCATCGCCATGGTCATAAATGATGAAAAACGAGGATTTGAAAAAAAGACGAAAATGACTCCGAGACGATGGGCTATAGCCCATGGTCTTGGAGTGATTTTCGTCTTTTTTTCAAATCCTCAAAAATGATGGAAAACGGCATGCTATAGTATGCCGTTCGAGACCATGGGCTATAGCCCATCACCATGGTCATAAATGATGAAAAACGAGGATTTTAAAAAAAGACGAAAATGACTCCGAGACCATGGGCTATAGCCCATGGTCTCGGAGTGATTTTCGTCTTTTTTTCAAATCCTCAAAAATGATGGAAAACGGCATGCTATAGTATGCCGTTCGAGACCATGGGCTATAGCCCATCGCCATGGTCATAAATGATGAAAAACGAGGATTTGAAAAAAAGACGAAAATGACTGAGACGATGGGCTATAGCCCATGGTCTCTGAGTGATTTTCGTCTTTTTTTCAAATCCTAAAAAATTATGGAAAACGGCATGCTATAGTATGCCGTTCGAGACCATGGGCTATAGCCCATCGCCATGGTCATAAATGATGAAAAACGAGGATTTGAAAAAAAGACGAAAATGACTCCGAGACGATGGGCTATAGCCCATGGTCTCGGAGTTATTTTCGTCTTTTTTTCAAATCCTCAAAAATGATGGAAAACGGCATGCTATAGTATGCCGTTCGAGACCATGGGCTATAGCCCATCACCATGGTCATAAATGATGAAAAACGAGGATTTAAAAAAAAGACGAAAATGACTCCGAGACCATGGGCTATAGCCCATGGTCTCGGAGTGATTTTCGTCTTTTTTTCAAATCCTCAAAAATGATGGAAAACGGCACGCTATAGTATGCCGTTCGAGACCATGGGCTATAGCCCATCGCCATGGTCATAAATGATGAAAAACGAGGATTTGAAAAAAAGACGAAAATGACTCCGAGACGATGGGCTATAGCCCATGGTCTCGGAGTGATTTTCGTATTTTTTTCAAATCCTCAAAAATGATGGAAAACGGCATGCTATAGTATGCCGTTCGAGACCATGGGCTATAGCCCATCACCAAGGTCATAAATGATGAAAAACGAGGATTTGAAAAAAAGACGAAAATGACTCCGAGACGATGGGCTATAGCCCATGGTCTCGGAGTGATTTTCGTCTTTTTTTCAAATCCTTAAAAATGATGGAAAACGGCATGCTATAGTATGCCGTTCGAGACCATGGGCTATAGCCCATCGCCATGGTCATAAATGATGAAAAACGAGGATTTGAAAAAAAGACGAAAATGACTCCGAGACGATGGGCTATAGCCCATGGTCTCGGAGTGATTTTCGTCTTTTTTTCAAATCCTCAAAAATGATGCAAAACGGCATGCTATAGTATGCCGTTCGAGACCATGGGCTATAGCCCATCGCCATGGTCATAAATTATGAAAAACGAGGATTTGAAAAATAAGACGAAAATTACTCCGAGACGATGGGCTATAGCCCATGGTCTCGGAGTGATTTTCGTCTTTTTTTCAAATCCTAAAAAATGATGGAAAACGGCATGCTATAGTATGCCGTTCGAGACCATGGGCTATAGCCCATCGCCATGGTCATAAATGATGAAAAACGAGGATTTGAAAAAAAGACGAAAATGACTCCGAGACGATGGGCTATAGCCCATGGTCTTGGAGTGATTTTCGTCTTTTTTTCAAATCCTCAAAAATGATGGAAAACGGCATGCTATAGTATGCCGTTCGAGACCATGAGCTATAGCCCATCGCCATGGTCATAAATGATGAAAAACGAGGATTTGAAAAAAAGACGAAAATGACTCCGAGACGATGGGCTATAGCCCATGGTATCGGAGTGATTTTCGTCTTTTTTTTCAATCCTCAAAAATTATGGAAAACGGCATGCTATAGTATGCCGTTCGAGACCATGGGCTATAGCCCATCACCATGGTCATAAATGATGAAAAACGAGGATTTAAAAAAAGACGAAAATGACTCCGAGACCATGGGCTATAGCCCATGGTCTCGGAGTCATTTTCGTCTTTTTTTCAAATCCTAAAAAATGATGGAAAACGGCATGCTATAGTATGCCGTTCGAGACCATGGGCTATAGCCCATCGCCATGGTCATAAATGATGAAAAACGAGGATTTGAAAAAAAGACGAAAATGACTCCGAGACGATGGGCTATAGCCCATGGTCTTGGAGTGATTTTCGTCTTTTTTTCAAATCCTCAAAAATTATGGAAAACGGCATGCTATAGTATGCCGTTCAAGACCATGGGCTATAGCCCATCGCCATGGTCATAAATGATGAAAAACGAGGATTTGAAAAAAAGACGAAAATGACTCCGAGACGATGGGCTATAGCCCATGGTCTCGGAGTGATTTTCGTCTTTTTTTCAAATCCTCAAAAATGATGGAAAACGGCATGCTATAGTATGCCGTTCGAGACCATGGGCTATAGCCCATCACCATGGTCATAAATGATGAAAAACGAGGATTTAAAAAAAAGACGAAAATGACTCCGAGACCATGGGCTATAGCCCATGGTCTCGGAGTGATTTTCGTCTTTTTTTCAAATCCTCAAAAATGATGGAAAACGGCACGCTATAGTATGCCGTTCGAGACCATGGGCTATAGCCCATCGCCATGGTCATAAATGATGAAAAACGAGGATTTGAAAAAAAGACGAAAATGACTCCGAGACGATGGGCTATAGCCCATGGTCTCGGAGTGATTTTCGTATTTTTTTCAAATCCTCAAAAATGATGGAAAACGGCATGCTATAGTATGCCGTTCGAGACCATGGGCTATAGCCCATCACCAAGGTCATAAATGATGAAAAACGAGGATTTGAAAAAAAGACGAAAATGACTCCGAGACGATGGGCTATAGCCCATGGTCTCGGAGTGATTTTCGTCTTTTTTTCAAATCCTCAAAAATGATGCAAAACGGCATGCTATAGTATGCCGTTCGAGACCATGGGCTATAGCCCATCGCCATGGTCATAAATTATGATAAACGAGGATTTGAAAAATAAGACGAAAATTACTCCGAGACGATGGGCTATAGCCCATGGTCTCGGAGTGATTTTCGTCTTTTTTTCAAATCCTAAAAAATTATGGAAAACGGCATGCTATAGTATGCCGTTCGAGACCATGGGCTATAGCCCATCGCCATGGTCATAAATGATGAAAAACGAGGATTTGAAAAAAAGACGAAAATGACTCCGAGACGATGGGCTATAGCCCATGGTCTTGGAGTGATTTTCGTCTTTTTTTCAAATCCTCAAAAATGATGGAAAACGGCATGCTATAGTATGCCGTTCGAGACCATGAGCTATAGCCCATCGCCATGGTCATAAATGATGAAAAACGAGGATTTGAAAAAAAGACGAAAATGACTCCGAGACGATGGGCTATAGCCCATGGTATCGGAGTGATTTTCGTCTTTTTTTTCAATCCTCAAAAATTATGGAAAACGGCATGCTATAGTATGCCGTTCGAGACCATGGGCTATAGCCCATCACCATGGTCATAAATGATGAAAAACGAGGATTTAAAAAAAGACGAAAATGACTCCGAGACCATGGGCTATAGCCCATGGTCTCGGAGTCATTTTCGTCTTTTTTTCAAATCCTAAAAAATGATGGAAAACGGCATGCTATAGTATGCCGTTCGAGACCATGGGCTATAGCCCATCGCCATGGTCATAAATGATGAAAAACGAGGATTTGAAAAAAAGACGAAAATGACTCCGAGACGATGGGCTATAGCCCATGGTCTTGGAGTGATTTTCGTCTTTTTTTCAAATCCTCAAAAATGATGGAAAACGGCATGCTATAGTATGCCGTTCGAGACCATGAGCTATAGCCCATCGCCATGGTCATAAATGATGAAAAACGAGGATTTGAAAAAAAGACGAAAATGACTCCGAGACGATGGGCTATAGCCCATGGTCTCGGAGTGATTTTCGTCTTTTTTTCAAATCCTCAAAAATGATGGAAAACGGCACGCTATAGTATGCCGTTCGAGACCATGGGCTATAGCCCATCGCCATGGTCATAAATGATGAAAAACGAGGATTTGAAAAAAAGACGAAAATGACTCCGAGACGATGGGCTATAGCCCATGGTCTCGGAGTGATTTTCGTATTTTTTTCAAATCCTCAAAAATGATGGAAAACGGCATGCTATAGTATGCCGTTCGAGACCATGGGCTATAGCCCATCACCAAGGTCATAAATGATGAAAAACGAGGATTTGAAAAAAAGACGAAAATGACTCCGAGACGATGGGCTATAGCCCATGGTCTCGGAGTGATTTTCGTCTTTTTTTCAAATCCTTAAAAATGATGGAAAACGGCATGCTATAGTATGCCGTTCGAGACCATGGGCTATAGCCCATCGCCATGGTCATAAATGATGAAAAACGAGGATTTGAAAAAAAGACGAAAATGACTCCGAGACGATGGGCTATAGCCCATGGTCTCGGAGTGATTTTCGTCTTTTTTTCAAATCCTCAAAAATGATGCAAAACGGCATGCTATAGTATGCCGTTCGAGACCATGGGCTATAGCCCATCGCCATGGTCATAAATTATGAAAAACGAGGATTTGAAAAATAAGACGAAAATTACTCCGAGACGATGGGCTATAGCCCATGGTCTCGGAGTGATTTTCGTCTTTTTTTCAAATCCTAAAAAATGATGGAAAACGGCATGCTATAGTATGCCGTTCGAGACCATGGGCTATAGCCCATCGCCATGGTCATAAATGATGAAAAACGAGGATTTGAAAAAAAGACGAAAATGACTCCGAGACGATGGGCTATAGCCCATGGTCTTGGAGTGATTTTCGTCTTTTTTTCAAATCCTCAAAAATGATGGAAAACGGCATGCTATAGTATGCCGTTCGAGACCATGAGCTATAGCCCATCGCCATGGTCATAAATGATGAAAAACGAGGATTTGAAAAAAAGACGAAAATGACTCCGAGACGATGGGCTATAGCCCATGGTATCGGAGTGATTTTCGTCTTTTTTTTCAATCCTCAAAAATTATGGAAAACGGCATGCTATAGTATGCCGTTCGAGACCATGGGCTATAGCCCATCACCATGGTCATAAATGATGAAAAACGAGGATTTGAAAAAAAGACGAAAATGACTCCGAGACGATGGGCTATAGCCCATGGTCTTGGAGTGATTTTCGTCTTTTTTTCAAATCCTCAAAAATTATGGAAAACGGCATGCTATAGTATGCCGTTCAAGACCATGGGCTATAGCCCATCGCCATGGTCATAAATGATGAAAAACGAGGATTTGAAAAAAAGACGAAAATGACTCCGAGACGATGGGCTATAGCCCATGGTCTCGGAGTGATTTTCGTCTTTTTTTCAAATCCTCAAAAATGATGGAAAACGGCATGCTATAGTATGCCGTTCGAGACCATGGGCTATAGCCCATCACCATGGTCATAAATGATGAAAAACGAGGATTTAAAAAAAAGACGAAAATGACTCCGAGACCATGGGCTATAGCCCATGGTCTCGGAGTGATTTTCGTCTTTTTTTCAAATCCTCAAAAATGATGGAAAACGGCACGCTATAGTATGCCGTTCGAGACCATGGGCTATAGCCCATCGCCATGGTCATAAATGATGAAAAACGAGGATTTGAAAAAAAGACGAAAATGACTCCGAGACGATGGGCTATAGCCCATGGTCTCGGAGTGATTTTCGTATTTTTTTCAAATCCTCAAAAATGATGGAAAACGGCATGCTATAGTATGCCGTTCGAGACCATGGGCTATAGCCCATCACCAAGGTCATAAATGATGAAAAACGAGGATTTGAAAAAAAGACGAAAATGAATCCGAGACGATGGGCTATAGCCCATGGTCTCGGAGTGATTTTCGTCTTTTTTTCAAATCCTCAAAAATGATGGAAAACGGCATGCTATAGTATGCCGTTCGAGACCATGGGCTATAGCCCATCACCATGGTCATAAATGATGAAAAACGAGGATTTAAAAAAAGACGAAAATGACTCCGAGACCAGTCATTTTCGTCTTTTTTTCAAATCCTAAAAAATGATGGAAAACGGCATGCTATAGTATGCCGTTCGAGACCATGGGCTATAGCCCATCGCCATGGTCATAAATGATGAAAAACGAGGATTTGAAAAAAAGACGAAAATGACTCCGAGACGATGGGCTATAGCCCATGGTCTTGGAGTGATTTTCGTCTTTTTTTCAAATCCTCAAAAATGATGGAAAACGGCATGCTATAGTATGCCGTTCGAGACCATGAGCTATAGCCCATCGCCATGGTCATAAATGATGAAAAACGAGGATTTGAAAAAAAGACGAAAATGACTCCGAGACGATGGGCTATAGCCCATGGTCTCGGAGTGATTTTCGTCTTTTTTTCAAATCCTCAAAAATGATGGAAAACGGCACGCTATAGTATGCCGTTCGAGACCATGGGCTATAGCCCATCGCCATGGTCATAAATGATGAAAAACGAGGATTTGAAAAAAAGACGAAAATGACTCCGAGACGATGGGCTATAGCCCATGGTCTCGGAGTGATTTTCGTATTTTTTTCAAATCCTCAAAAATGATGGAAAACGGCATGCTATAGTATGCCGTTCGAGACCATGGGCTATAGCCCATCACCAAGGTCATAAATGATGAAAAACGAGGATTTGAAAAAAAGACGAAAATGACTCCGAGACGATGGGCTATAGCCCATGGTCTCGGAGTGATTTTCGTCTTTTTTTCAAATCCTTAAAAATGATGGAAAACGGCATGCTATAGTATGCCGTTCGAGACCATGGGCTATAGCCCATCGCCATGGTCATAAATGATGAAAAACGAGGATTTGAAAAAAAGACGAAAATGACTCCGAGACGATGGGCTATAGCCCATGGTCTCGGAGTGATTTTCGTCTTTTTTTCAAATCCTCAAAAATGATGCAAAACGGCATGCTATAGTATGCCGTTCGAGACCATGGGCTATAGCCCATCGCCATGGTCATAAATTATGAAAAACGAGGATTTGAAAAATAAGACGAAAATTACTCCGAGACGATGGGCTATAGCCCATGGTCTCGGAGTGATTTTCGTCTTTTTTTCAAATCCTAAAAAATGATGGAAAACGGCATGCTATAGTATGCCGTTCGAGACCATGGGCTATAGCCCATCGCCATGGTCATAAATGATGAAAAACGAGGATTTGAAAAAAAGACGAAAATGACTCCGAGACGATGGGCTATAGCCCATGGTCTTGGAGTGATTTTCGTCTTTTTTTCAAATCCTCAAAAATGATGGAAAACGGCATGCTATAGTATGCCGTTCGAGACCATGAGCTATAGCCCATCGCCATGGTCATAAATGATGAAAAACGAGGATTTGAAAAAAAGACGAAAATGACTCCGAGACGATGGGCTATAGCCCATGGTATCGGAGTGATTTTCGTCTTTTTTTTCAATCCTCAAAAATTATGGAAAACGGCATGCTATAGTATGCCGTTCGAGACCATGGGCTATAGCCCATCACCATGGTCATAAATGATGAAAAACGAGGATTTAAAAAAAGACGAAAATGACTCCGAGACCATGGGCTATAGCCCATGGTCTCGGAGTCATTTTCGTCTTTTTTTCAAATCCTAAAAAATGATGGAAAACGGCATGCTATAGTATGCCGTTCGAGACCATGGGCTATAGCCCATCGCCATGGTCATAAATGATGAAAAACGAGGATTTGAAAAAAAGACGAAAATGACTCCGAGACGATGGGCTATAGCCCATGGTCTTGGAGTGATTTTCGTCTTTTTTTCAAATCCTCAAAAATTATGGAAAACGGCATGCTATAGTATGCCGTTCAAGACCATGGGCTATAGCCCATCGCCATGGTCATAAATGATGAAAAACGAGGATTTGAAAAAAAGACGAAAATGACTCCGAGACGATGGGCTATAGCCCATGGTCTCGGAGTGATTTTCGTCTTTTTTTCAAATCCTCAAAAATGATGGAAAACGGCATGCTATAGTATGCCGTTCGAGACCATGGGCTATAGCCCATCACCATGGTCATAAATGATGAAAAACGAGGATTTAAAAAAAAGACGAAAATGACTCCGAGACCATGGGCTATAGCCCATGGTCTCGGAGTGATTTTCGTCTTTTTTTCAAATCCTCAAAAATGATGGAAAACGGCACGCTATAGTATGCCGTTCGAGACCATGGGCTATAGCCCATCGCCATGGTCATAAATGATGAAAAACGAGGATTTGAAAAAAAGACGAAAATGACTCCGAGACGATGGGCTATAGCCCATGGTCTCGGAGTGATTTTCGTATTTTTTTCAAATCCTCAAAAATGATGGAAAACGGCATGCTATAGTATGCCGTTCGAGACCATGGGCTATAGCCCATCACCAAGGTCATAAATGATGAAAAACGAGGATTTGAAAAAAAGACGAAAATGAATCCGAGACGATGGGCTATAGCCCATGGTCTCGGAGTGATTTTCGTCTTTTTTTCAAATCCTTAAAAATGATGGAAAACGGCATGCTATAGTATGCCGTTCGAGACCATGGGCTATAGCCCATCGCCATGGTCATAAATGATGAAAAACGAGGATTTGAAAAAAAGACGAAAATGACTCCGAGACGATGGGCTATAGCCCATGGTCTCGGAGTGATTTTCGTCTTTTTTTCAAATCCTCAAAAATGATGCAAAACGGCATGCTATAGTATGCCGTTCGAGACCATGAGCTATAGCCCATCGCCATGGTCATAAATGATGAAAAACGAGGATTTGAAAAAAAGACGAAAATGACTCCGAGACGATGGGCTATAGCCCATGGTATCGGAGTGATTTTCGTCTTTTTTTTCAATCCTCAAAAATTATGGAAAACGGCATGCTATAGTATGCCGTTCGAGACCATGGGCTATAGCCCATCACCATGGTCATAAATGATGAAAAACGAGGATTTAAAAAAAGACGAAAATGACTCCGAGACCATGGGCTATAGCCCATGGTCTCGGAGTCATTTTCGTCTTTTTTTCAAATCCTAAAAAATGATGGAAAACGGCATGCTATAGTATGCCGTTCGAGACCATGGGCTATAGCCCATCGCCATGGTCATAAATGATGAAAAACGAGGATTTGAAAAAAAGACGAAAATGACTCCGAGACGATGGGCTATAGCCCATGGTCTTGGAGTGATTTTCGTCTTTTTTTCAAATCCTCAAAAATTATGGAAAACGGCATGCTATAGTATGCCGTTCAAGACCATGGGCTATAGCCCATCGCCATGGTCATAAATGATGAAAAACGAGGATTTGAAAAAAAGACGAAAATGACTCCGAGACGATGGGCTATAGCCCATGGTCTCGGAGTGATTTTCGTCTTTTTTTCAAATCCTCAAAAATGATGGAAAACGGCATGCTATAGTATGCCGTTCGAGACCATGGGCTATAGCCCATCACCATGGTCATAAATGATGAAAAACGAGGATTTAAAAAAAAGACGAAAATGACTCCGAGACCATGGGCTATAGCCCATGGTCTCGGAGTGATTTTCGTCTTTTTTTCAAATCCTCAAAAATGATGGAAAACGGCACGCTATAGTATGCCGTTCGAGACCATGGGCTATAGCCCATCGCCATGGTCATAAATGATGAAAAACGAGGATTTGAAAAAAAGACGAAAATGACTCCGAGACGATGGGCTATAGCCCATGGTCTCGGAGTGATTTTCGTATTTTTTTCAAATCCTCAAAAATGATGGAAAACGGCATGCTATAGTATGCCGTTCGAGACCATGGGCTATAGCCCATCACCAAGGTCATAAATGATGAAAAACGAGGATTTGAAAAAAAGACGAAAATGAATCCGAGACGATGGGCTATAGCCCATGGTCTCGGAGTGATTTTCGTCTTTTTTTCAAATCCTTAAAAATGATGGAAAACGGCATGCTATAGTATGCCGTTCGAGACCATGGGCTATAGCCCATCGCCATGGTCATAAATGATGAAAAACGAGGATTTGAAAAAAAGACGAAAATGACTCCGAGACGATGGGCTATAGCCCATGGTCTCGGAGTGATTTTCGTCTTTTTTTCAAATCCTCAAAAATGATGCAAAACGGCATGCTATAGTATGCCGTTCGAGACCATGGGCTATAGCCCATCGCCATGGTCATAAATTATGAAAAACGAGGATTTGAAAAATAAGACGAAAATTACTCCGAGACGATGGGCTATAGCCCATGGTCTCGGAGTGATTTTCGTCTTTTTTTCAAATCCTAAAAAATGATGGAAAACGGCATGCTATAGTATGCCGTTCGAGACCATGGGCTATAGCCCATCGCCATGGTCATAAATGATGAAAAACGAGGATTTGAAAAAAAGACGAAAATGACTCCGAGACGATGGGCTATAGCCCATGGTCTTGGAGTGATTTTCGTCTTTTTTTTCAATCCTCAAAAATTATGGAAAACGGCATGCTATAGTATGCCGTTCGAGACCATGGGCTATAGCCCATCACCATGGTCATAAATGATGAAAAACGAGGATTTGAAAAAAAGACGAAAATGACTCCGAGACGATGGGCTATAGCCCATGGTATCGGAGTGATTTTCGTCTTTTTTTTCAATCCTCAAAAATTATGGAAAACGGCATGCTATAGTATGCCGTTCGAGACCATGGGCTATAGCCCATCACCATGGTCATAAATGATGAAAAACGAGGATTTAAAAAAAGACGAAAATGACTCCGAGACCATGGGCTATAGCCCATGGTCTCGGAGTCATTTTCGTCTTTTTTTCAAATCCTAAAAAATGATGGAAAACGGCATGCTATAGTATGCCGTTCGAGACCATGGGCTATAGCCCATCGCCATGGTCATAAATGATGAAAAACGAGGATTTGAAAAAAAGACGAAAATGACTCCGAGACGATGGGCTATAGCCCATGGTCTTGGAGTGATTTTCGTCTTTTTTTCAAATCCTCAAAAATGATGGAAAACGGCATGCTATAGTATGCCGTTCGAGACCATGAGCTATAGCCCATCGCCATGGTCATAAATGATGAAAAACGAGGATTTGAAAAAAAGACGAAAATGACTCCGAGACGATGGGCTATAGCCCATGGTCTCGGAGTGATTTTCGTCTTTTTTTCAAATCCTCAAAAATGATGGAAAACGGCATGCTATAGTATGCCGTTCGAGACCATGGGCTATAGCCCATCACCATGGTCATAAATGATGAAAAACGAGGATTTAAAAAAAAGACGAAAATGACTCCGAGACCATGGGCTATAGCCCATGGTCTCGGAGGGATTTTCGTCTTTTTTTCAAATCCTCAAAAATGATGCAAAACGGCATGCTATAGTATGCCGTTCGAGACCATGGGCTATAGCCCATCGCCATGGTCATAAATGATGAAAAACGAGGATTTGAAAAAAAGACGAAAATGACTGAGACGATGGGCTATATCCCATGGTCTCGGAGTGATTTTCGTCTTTTTTTTTAATCCTAAAAAATGATGGAAAACGGCATGCTATAGTATGCCGTTCGAGACCATGGGCTATAGCCCATCGCCATGGTCATAAATGATGAAAAACGAGGATTTGAAAAAAAGACGAAAATGACTCCGAGACGATGGGCTATAGCCCATGGTCTTGGAGTGATTTTCGTCTTTTTTTCAAATCCTCAAAAATGATGGAAAACGGCATGCTATAGTATGCCGTTCGAGACCATGGGCTATAGCCCATCACCATGGTCATAAATGATGAAAAACGAGGATTTTAAAAAAAGACGAAAATGACTCCGAGACCATGGGCTATAGCCCATGGTCTCGGAGTGATTTTCGTCTTTTTTTCAAATCCTCAAAAATGATGGAAAACGGCATGCTATAGTATGCCGTTCGAGACCATGGGCTATAGCCCATCGCCATGGTCATAAATGATGAAAAACGAGGATTTGAAAAAAAGACGAAAATGACTGAGACGATGGGCTATAGCCCATGGTCTCTGAGTGATTTTCGTCTTTTTTTCAAATCCTAAAAAATTATGGAAAACGGCATGCTATAGTATGCCGTTCGAGACCATGGGCTATAGCCCATCGCCATGGTCATAAATGATGAAAAACGAGGATTTGAAAAAAAGACGAAAATGACTCCGAGACGATGGGCTATAGCCCATGGTCTTGGAGTGATTTTCGTCTTTTTTTCAAATCCTCAGAAATGATGGAAAACGGCACGCTATAGTATGCCGTTCGAGACCATGGGCTATAGCCCATCACCATGGTCATAAATGATGAAAAACGAGGATTTGAAAAAAAGACGAAAATGACTCCGAGACGATGGGCTATAGCCCATGGTCTCAGAGTGATTTTCGTCTTTTTTTCAAATCCTCAAAAATGATGGAAAACGGCATGCTATAGTATGCCGTTCGAGACCATGGGCTATAGCCCATCGCCATGGTCATAAATGATGAAAAACGAGGATTTGAAAAAAAGACGAAAATGACTCCGAGACGATGGGCTATAGCCCATGGTCTCGGAGTGATTTTCGTCTTTTTTTCAAATCCTCAAAAATGATGCAAAACGGCATGCTATAGTATGCCGTTCGAGACCATGGGCTATAGCCCATCGCCATGGTCATAAATTATGAAAAACGAGGATTTGAAAAAAAAGACGAAAATGACTCCGAGACGATGGGCTATAGCCCATGGTCTCGGAGTGATTTTCGTCTTTTTTTCAAATCCTAAAAAATGATGGAAAACGGCATGCTATAGTATGCCGTTCGAGACCATGGGCTAGAGCCCATCGCCATGGTCATAAATGATGAAAAACGAAGATTTGAAAAAAAGACGAAAATGACTCCGAGAAGATGGGCTATAGCCCATGGTTTCGGAGTGATTTTCGTCTTTTTTTCAAATCCTCAAAAATGATGGAAAACGGCATGCTATAGTATGCCGTTCGAGACCATGGGCTATAGCCCATCACCATGGTCATAAATGATGAAAAACGAGGATTTAAAAAAAAGACGAAAATGACTCAGAGACCATGGGCTATAGCCCATGGTCTCGGAGTGATTTTCGTCTTTTTTTCAAATCCTCAAAAATGATGCAAAACGGCATGCTATAGTATGCCGTTCGAGACCATGGGCTATAGCCCATCGCCATGGTCATAAATGATGAAAAACGAGGATTTGAAAAAAAGACGAAAATGACTGAGACGATGGGCTATAGCCCATGGTCTCGGAGTGATTTTCGTCTTTTTTTTAAATCCTAAAAAATGATGGAAAACGGCATGCTATAGTATGCCGTTCGAGACCATGGGCTATAGCCCATCGCCATGGTCATAAATGATGAAAAACGAGGATTTGAAAAAAAGACGAAAATGACTCCGAGACGATGGGCTATAGCCCATGGTCTTGGAGTGATTTTCGTCTTTTTTTTCAAATCCTCAAAAATGATGGAAAACGGCATGCTATAGTATGCCGTTCGAGACCATGGGCTATAGCCCATCGCCATGGTCATAAATGATGAAAAACGAGGATTTGAAAAAAACGAAAATGACTCCGAGACGATGGGCTATAGCCCATGGTCTCGGAGTGATTTTCGTCTTTTTTTCAAATCCTCAAAAATGATGGAAAACGGCATGCTATAGTATGCCGTTCGAGACCATGGGCTATAGCCCATCGCCATGGCCATAAATTATGAAAAACGAGGATTTGAAAAAAAAGACGAAAATGACTCCGAGACGATGGGCTATAGCCCATGGTCTCGGAGTGATTTTCGTCTTTTTTTCAAATCCTAAAAAATGATGGAAAACGGCATGCTATAGTATGCCGTTCGAGACCATGGGCTATAGCCCATCGCCATGGTCATAAATGATGAAAAACGAGGATTTGAAAAAAAGACGAAAATGACTCCGAGACGATGGGCTATAGCCCATGGTCTTGGAGTGATTTTCGTCTTTTTTTCAAATCCTCAAAAATGATGGAAAACGGCATGCTATAGTATGCCGTTCGAGACCATGAGCTATAGCCCATCGCCATGGTCATAAATGATGAAAAACGAGGATTTGAAAAAAAGACGAAAATGACTCCGAGACGATGGGCTATAGCCCATGGTCTTGGAGTGATTTTCGTCTTTTTTTCAAATCCTCAAAAATGATGGAAAACGGCATGCTATAGTATGCCGTTCGAGACCATGAGCTATAGCCCATCGCCATGGTCATAAATGATGAAAAACGCGGATTTGAAAAAAAGACGAAAATGACTCCGAGACGATGGGCTATAGCCCATGGTCTCGGAGTGATTTTCGTCTTTTTTTCAAATCCTCAAAAATGATGGAAAACGGCATGCTATAGTATGCCGTTCGAGACCATGGGCTATAGCCCATCACCATGGTCATAAATGATGAAAAACGAGGATTTAAAAAAAGACGAAAATGACTCCGAGACCATGGGCTATAGCCCATGGTCTCGGAGTGATTTTCGTCTTTTTTTCAAATCCTCAAAAATGATGGAAAACGGCACGCTATAGTATGCCGTTCGAGACCATGGGCTATAGCCCATCGCCATGGTCATAAATGATGAAAAACGAGGATTTGAAAAAAAGACGAAAATGACTCCGAGACGATGGGCTATAGCCCATGGTCTCGGAGTGATTTTCGTCTTTTTTTCAAATCCTCAAAAATGATGGAAAACGGCATGCTATAGTATGCCGTTCGAGACCATGGGCTATAGCCCATCACCAAGGTCATAAATGATGAAAAACGAGGATTTGAAAAAAAGACGAAAATGACTCCGAGACGATGGGCTATAGCCCATGGTCTCGGAGTGATTTTCGTCTTTTTTTCAAATCCTCAAAAATGATGGAAAACGGCATGCTATAGTATGCCGTTCGAGACCATGGGCTATAGCCCATCGCCATGGTCATAAATGATGAAAAACGAGGATTTGAAAAAAAGACGAAAATGACTCCGAGACGATGGGCTATAGCCCATGGTCTCGGAGTGATTTTCGTCTTTTTTTCAAATCCTCAAAAATGATGCAAAACGGCATGCTATAGTATGCCGTTCGAGACCATGGGCTATAGCCCATCGCCATGGTCATAAATTATGAAAAACGAGGATTTGAAAAATAAGACGAAAATTACTCCGAGACGATGGGCTATAGCCCATGGTCTCGGAGTGATTTTCGTCTTTTTTTCAAATCCTAAAAAATGATGGAAAACGGCATGCTATAGTATGCCGTTCGAGACCATGGGCTATAGCCCATCACCATGGTCATAAATGATGAAAAACGAGGATTTAAAAAAAGACGAAAATGACTCCGAGACCATGGGCTATAGCCCATGGTCTCGGAGTCATTTTCGTCTTTTTTTCAAATCCTAAAAAATGATGGAAAACGGCATGCTATAGTATGCCGTTCGAGACCATGGGCTATAGCCCATCGCCATGGTCATAAATGATGAAAAACGAGGATTTGAAAAAAAGACGAAAATGACTCCGAGACGATGGGCTATAGCCCATGGTCTCGGAGTGATTTTCGTCTTTTTTTTAAATCCTCAAAAATGATGGAAAACGGCATGCTATAGTATGCCGTTCGAGACCATGGGCTATAGCCCATCGCCATGGTCATAAATGATGAAAAACGAGGATTTGAAAAAAAGACGAAAATGACTCCGAGACGATGGGCTATAGCCCATGGTCTCGGAGTGATTTTCGTCTTTTTTTCAAATCCTCAAAAATGATGGAAAACGGCATGCTATAGTATGCCGTTCGAGACCATGGGCTATAGCCCATCGCCATGGTCATAAATGATGAAAAACGAGGATTTGAAAAAAAGAAAAAAATGACTCCGAGACGATGGGCTATAGCCCATGGTCTCGGAGTGATTTTCGTCTTTTTTTCAAATCCTCAAAAATGATGGAAAACGGCATGCTATAGTATGCCGTTCGAGACCATGGGCTATAGCCCATCGCCATGGTCATAAATGATGAAAAACGAGGATTTGAAAAAAAGACGAAAATGACTCCGAGACGATGGGCTATAGCCCATGGTCTCGGAGTGATTTTCGTCTTTTTTTCAAATCCTCAAAAATGATGCAAAACGGCATGCTATAGTATGCCGTTCGAGACCATGGGCTATAGCCCATCGCCATGGTCATAAATTATGAAAAACGAGGATTTGAAAAAAAAGTCGAAAATGACTCCGAGACGATGGGCTATAGCCCATGGTCTCGGAGTGATTTTCGTATTTTTTTCAAATCCTAAAAAATGATGGAAAACGGCATGCTATAGTATGCCGTTCGAGACCATGGACTATAGCCCATCGCCATGGTCATAAATGATGAAAAACGAGGATTTGAAAAAAAGACGAAAATGACTCCGAGACGATGGGCTATAGCCCATGGTCTTGGAGTGATTTTCGTCTTTTTTTCAAATCCTCAAAAATGATGGAAAACGGCATGCTATAGTATGCCATTCGAGACCATGGGCTATAGCCCATCACCATGGTCATAAATGATGAAAAACGAGGATTTAAAAAAAGACGAAAATGACTCCGAGACCATGGGCTATAGCCCATGGTCTCGGAGTCATTTTCGTCTTTTTTTCAAATCCTAAAAAATGATGGAAAACGGCATGCTATAGTATGCCGTTCGAGACCATGGGCTATAGCCCATCGCCATGGTCATAAATGATGAAAAACGAGGATTTGAAAAAAAGACGAAAATGACTCCGAGACGATGGGCTATAGCCCATGGTCTCGGAGTGATTTTCGTCTTTTTTTTAAATCCTCAAAAATGATGGAAAACGGCATGCTATAGTATGCCGTTCGAGACCATGGGCTATAGCCCATCGCCATGGTCATAAATGATGAAAAACGAGGATTTGAAAAAAAGACGAAAATGACTCCGAGACGATGGGCTATAGCCCATGGTCTCGGAGTGATTTTCGTCTTTTTTTCAAATCCTCAAAAATGATGGAAAACGGCATGCTATAGTATGCCGTTCGAGACCATGGGCTATAGCCCATCGCCATGGTCATAAATTATGAAAAACGAGGATTTGAAAAAAAAGTCGAAAATGACTCCGAGACGATGGGCTATAGCCCATGGTCTTGGAGTGATTTTCGTCTTTTTTTCAAATCCTCAAAAATGATGGAAAACGGCATGCTATAGTATGCCGTTCGAGACCATGGGCTATAGCCCATCGCCATGGTCATAAATGATGAAAAACGAGGATTTGAAAAAAAGACGAAAATGACTCCGAGACGATGGGCTATAGCCCATGGTCTTGGAGTGATTTTCGTCTTTTTTTCAAATCCTCAAAAATGATGGAAAACGGCATGCTATAGTATGCCGTTCGAGACCATGAGCTATAGCCCATTGCCATGGTCATAAATGATGAAAAACGAGGATTTGAAAAAAAGACGAAAATGACTCCGAGACGATGGGCTATAGCCCATGGTCTCGGAGTGATTTTCGTCTTTTTTTCAAATCCTCAAAAATGATGGAAAACGGCATGCTATAGTATGCCGTTCGAGACCATGAGCTATAGCCCATCGCCATGGTCATAAATGATGAAAAACGAGGATTTGAAAAAAAGACGAAAATGACTCCGAGACGATGGGCTATAGCCCATGGTCTTGGAGTGATTTTCGTCTTTTTTTCAAATCCTCAAAAATGATGGAAAACGGCATGCTATAGTATGCCGTTCGAGACCATGGGCTATAGCCCATCGCCATGGTCATAAATGATGAAAAACGAGGATTTGAAAAAAATACGAAAATGACTCCGAGACGATGGGCTATAGCCCATGGTCTTGGAGTGATTTTCGTCTTTTTTTCAAATCCTCAAAAATGATGGAAAACGGCATGCTATAGTATGCCGTTCGAGACCATGAGCTATAGCCCATTGCCATGGTCATAAATGATGAAAAACGAGGATTTGAAAAAAAGACGAAAATGACTCCGAGACGATGGGCTATAGCCCATGGTCTCGGAGTGATTTTCGTCTTTTTTTCAAATCCTCAAAAATGATGGAAAACGGCATGCTATAGTATGCCGTTCGAGACCATGAGCTATAGCCCATCGCCATGGTCATAAATGATGAAAAACGAGGATTTGAAAAAAAGACGAAAATGACTCCGAGACGATGGGCTATAGCCCATGGTCTTGGAGTGATTTTCGTCTTTTTTTCAAATCCTCAAAAATGATGGAAAACGGCATGCTATAGTATGCCGTTCGAGACCATGGGCTATAGCCCATCGCCATGGTCATAAATGATGAAAAACGAGGATTTGAAAAAAAGACGAAAATGACTCCGAGACGATGGGCTATAGCCCATGGTCTTGGAGTGATTTTCGTCTTTTTTTCAAATCCTCAAAAATGATGGAAAACGGCATGCTATAGTATGCCGTTCGAGACCATGAGCTATAGCCCATCGCCATGGTCATAAATGATGAAAAACGAGGATTTGAAAAAAAGACGAAAATGACTCCGAGACGATGGGCTATAGCCCATGGTATCGGAGTGATTTTCGTCTTTTTTTTCAATCCTCAAAAATTATGGAAAACGGCATGCTATAGTATGCCGTTCGAGACCATGGGCTATAGCCCATCACCATGGTCATAAATGATGAAAAACGAGGATTTAAAAAAAGACGAAAATGACTCCGAGACCATGGGCTATAGCCCATGGTCTCGGAGTCATTTTCGTCTTTTTTTCAAATCCTAAAAAATGATGGAAAACGGCATGCTATAGTATGCCGTTCGAGACCATGGGCTATAGCCCATCGCCATGGTCATAAATGATGAAAAACGAGGATTTGAAAAAAAGACGAAAATGACTCCGAGACGATGGGCTATAGCCCATGGTCTCGGAGTGATTTTCGTCTTTTTTTTTAATCCTCAAAAATGATGGAAAACGGCATGCTATAGTATGCCGTTCGAGACCATGGGCTATAGCCCATCGCCATGGTCATAAATGATGAAAAACGAGGATTTGAAAAAAAGACGAAAATGACTCCGAGACGATGGGCTATAGCCCATGGTCTCGGAGTGATTTTCGTCTTTTTTTCAAATCCTCAAAAATGATGGAAAACGGCATGCTATAGTATGCCGTTCGAGACCATGGGCTATAGCCCATCGCCATGGTCATAAATGATGAAAAACGAGGATTTGAAAAAAAGACGAAAATGACTCCGAGACGATGGGCTATAGCCCATGGTCTCGGAGTGATTTTCGTCTTTTTTTCAAATCCTCAAAAATGATGGAAAACGGCATGCTATAGTATGCCGTTCGAGACCATGGGCTATAGCCCATCGCCATGGTCATAAATGATGAAAAACGAGGATTTGAAAAAAAGACGAAAATGACTCCGAGACGATGGGCTATAGCCCATGGTCTCGGAGTGATTTTCGTCTTTTTTTCAAATCCTCAAAAATGATGCAAAACGGCATGCTATAGTATGCCGTTCGAGACCATGGGCTATAGCCCATCGCCATGGTCATAAATTATGAAAAACGAGGATTTGAAAAAAAAGTCGAAAATGACTCCGAGATGATGGGCTATAGCCCATGGTCTCGGAGTGATTTTCGTCTTTTTTTCAAATCCTAAAAAATGATGGAAAACGGCATGCTATAGTATGCCGTTCGAGACCATGGGCTATAGCCCATCGCCATGGTCATAAATGATGAAAAACGAGGATTTGAAAAAAATACGAAAATGACTCCGAGACGATGGGCTATAGCCCATGGTCTTGGAGTGATTTTCGTCTTTTTTTCAAATCCTCAAAAATGATGGAAAACGGCATGCTATAGTATGCCGTTCGAGACCATGGGCTATAGCCCATCGCCATGGTCATAAATGATGAAAAACGAGGATTTGAAAAAAAGACGAAAATGACTCCGAGACGATGGGCTATAGCCCATGGTCTTGGAGTGATTTTCGTCTTTTTTTCAAATCCTCAAAAATGATGGAAAACGGCATGCTATAGTATGCCGTTCGAGACCATGAGCTATAGCCCATCGCCATGGTCATAAATGATGAAAAACGAGGATTTGAAAAAAAGACGAAAATGACTCCGAGACGATGGGCTATAGCCCATGGTCTCGGAGTGATTTTCGTCTTTTTTTCAAATCCTCAAAAATGATGGAAAACGGCATGCTATAGTATGCCGTTCGAGACCATGAGCTATAGCCCATCGCCATGGTCATAAATGATGAAAAACGAGGATTTGAAAAAAAGACGAAAATGACTCCGAGACGATGGGCTATAGCCCATGGTCTTGGAGTGATTTTCGTCTTTTTTTCAAATCCTCAAAAATGATGGAAAACGGCATGCTATAGTATGCCGTTCGAGACCATGGGCTATAGCCCATCGCCATGGTCATAAATGATGAAAAACGAGGATTTGAAAAAAAGACGAAAATGACTCCGAGACGATGGGCTATAGCCCATGGTCTTGGAGTGATTTTCGTCTTTTTTTCAAATCCTCAAAAATGATGGAAAACGGCATGCTATAGTATGCCGTTCGAGACCATGAGCTATAGCCCATCGCCATGGTCATAAATGATGAAAAACGAGGATTTGAAAAAAAGACGAAAATGACTCCGAGACGATGGGCTATAGCCCATGGTCTCGGAGTGATTTTCGTCTTTTTTTCAAATCCTCAAAAATGATGGAAAACGGCATGCTATAGTATGCCGTTCGAGACCATGGGCTATAGCCCATCGCCATGGTCATAAATGATGAAAAACGAGGATTTGAAAAAAAGACGAAAATGACTCCGAGACGATGGGCTATAGCCCATGGTCTCGGAGTGATTTTCGTCTTTTTTTCAAATCCTCAAAAATGATGGAAAACGGCATGCTATAGTATGCCGTTCGAGACCATTGGCTATAGCCCATCGCCATGGTCATAAATGATGAAAAACGAGGATTTGAAAATAAAGACGAAAATGACTCCGAGACGATGGGCTATAGCCCATGGTCTCGGAGTGATTTTCGTCTTTTTTTCAAATCCTCAAAAATGATGCAAAACGGCATGCTATAGTATGCCGTTCGAGACCATGGGCTATAGCCCATCGCCATGGTCATAAATTATGAAAAACGAGGATTTGAAAAAAAAGTCGAAAATGACTCCGAGACGATGGGCTATAGCCCATGGTCTCGGAGTGATTTTCGTCTTTTTTTCAAATCCTAAAAAATGATGGAAAACGGCATGCTATAGTATGCCGTTCGAGACCATGGGCTATAGCCCATCGCCATGGTCATAAATGATGAAAAACGAGGATTTGAAAAAAAGACGAAAATGACTCCGAGACGATGGGCTATAGCCCATGGTCTTGGAGTGATTTTCGTCTTTTTTTCAAATCCTCAAAAATGATGGAAAACGGCATGCTATAGTATGCCGTTCGAGACCATGAGCTATAGCCCATCGCCATGGTCATAAATGATGAAAAACGAGGATTTGAAAAAAAGACGAAAATGACTCCGAGACGATGGGCTATAGCCCATGGTCTCGGAGTGATTTTCGTCTTTTTTTCAAATCCTCAAAAATGATGGAAAACGGCATGCTATAGTATGCCGTTCGAGACCATGGGCTATAGCCCATCGCCATGGTCATAAATGATGAAAAACGAGGATTTGAAAAAAAGACGAAAATGACTCCGAGACGATGGGCTATAGCCCATGGTCTCGGAGTGATTTTCGTCTTTTTTTCAAATCCTCAAAAATGATGGAAAACGGCATGCTATAGTATGCCGTTCGAGACCATTGGCTATAGCCCATCGCCATGGTCATAAATGATGAAAAACGAGGATTTGAAAAAAAAGACGAAAATGACTCCGAGACGATGGGCTATAGCCCATGGTCTCGGAGTGATTTTCGTCTTTTTTTCAAATCCTCAAAAATGATGGAAAACGGCATGCTATAGTATGCCGTTCGAGACCATTGGCTATAGCCCATCGCCATGGTCATAAATGATGAAAAACGAGGATTTGAAAAAAAAGACGAAAATGACTCCGAGACGATGGGCTATAGCCCATGGTCTCGGAGTGATTTTCGTCTTTTTTTCAAATCCTCAAAAATGATGCAAAACGGCATGCTATAGTATGCCGTTCGAGACCATGGGCTATAGCCCATCGCCATGGTCATAAATTATGAAAAACGAGGATTTGAAAAAAAAGTCGAAAATGACTCCGAGACGATGGGCTATAGCCCATGGTCTCGGAGTGATTTTCGTCTTTTTTTCAAATCCTAAAAAATGATGGAAAACGGCATGCTATAGTATGCCGTTCGAGACCATGGGCTATAGCCCATCGCCATGGTCATAAATGATGAAAAACGAGGATTTGAAAAAAATACGAAAATGACTCCGAGACGATGGGCTATAGCCCATGGTCTTGGAGTGATTTTCGTCTTTTTTTCAAATCCTCAAAAATGATGGAAAACGGCATGCTATAGTATGCCGTTCGAGACCATGGGCTATAGCCCATCGCCATGGTCATAAATGATGAAAAACGAGGATTTGAAAAAAAGACGAAAATGACTGAGACGATGGGCTATAGCCCATGGTCTCGGAGTGCTTTTCGTCTTTTTTTCAAATCCTCAAAAATGATGGAAAACGGCATGCTATAGTATGCCGTTCGAGACCATGGGCTATAGCCCATCACCATGGTCATAAATGATGAAAAACGAGGATTTGAAAAAAAGACGAAAATGACTCCGAGACGATGGGCTATAGCCCATGGTCTCGGAGTGATTTTCGTCTTTTTTTCAAATCCTCAAAAATGATGCAAAACGGCATGCTATAGTATGCCGTTCGAGACCATGGGCTATAGCCCATCGCCATGGTCATAAATGATGAAAAACGAGGATTTGAAAAAAATACGAAAATGACTCCGAGACGATGGGCTATAGCCCATGGTCTTGGAGTGATTTTCGTCTTTTTTTCAAATCCTCAAAAATGATGGAAAACGGCATGCTATAGTATGCCGTTCGAGACCATGGGCTATAGCCCATCGCCATGGTCATAAATTATGAAAAACGAGGATTTGAAAAAAAAGTCGAAAATGACTCCGAGACGATGGGCTATAGCCCATGGTCTCGGAGTGATTTTCGTCTTTTTTTCAAATCCTCAAAAATGATGGAAAACGGCATGCTATAGTATGCCGTTCGAGACCATGGGCTATAGCCCATCGCCATGGTCATAAATGATGAAAAACGAGGATTTGAAAAAAAGACGAAAATGACTGAGACGATGGGCTATAGCCCATGGTCTCAGAGTGATTTTCGTCTTTTTTTTAAATCCTAAAAAATGATGGAAAACGGCATGCTATAGTATGCCGTTCGAGACCATGGGCTATAGCCCATCGCCATGGTCATAAATGATGAAAAACGAGGATTTGAAAAAAAGACGAAAATTACTCCGAGACCATGGGCTATAGCCCATGGTCTCGGAGTGATTTTCGTCTTTTTTTCAAATCCTAAAAAATGATGGAAAACGGCATGCTATAGTATGCCGTTCGAAACCATGGGCTATAGCCCATCGCCATGGTCATAAATGATGAAAAACGAGGATTTGAAAAAAAGACGAAAATGACTCCGAGACGATGGGCTATAGCCCATGGTCTCGGAGTGATTTTCGTCTTTTTTTCAAATCCTCAAAAATGATGGAAAACGGCATGCTATAGTATGCCGTTCGAGACCATGGGCTATAGCCCATCACCATGGTCATAAATGATGAAAAACGAGGATTTAAAAAAAAGACGAAAATTACTCCGAGATGATGGGCTATAGCCCATGGTCTCGGAGTGATTTTCGTCTTTTTTTCAAATACTCAAAAATGATGGAAAACAGCATGCTATAGTATGCCGTTCGAGACCATGGGCTATAGCCCATCGCCATGGTCATAAATGATGAAAAACGAGGATTTGAAAAAAAGACGAAAATGACTCCGAGACGATGGGCTATAGCCCATGGTCTCGGAGTGATTTTCGTCTTTTTTTCAAATCCTCAAAAATGATGGAAAACGGCATGCTATAGTATGCCGTTCGAGACCATGGGCTATAGCCCATCACCATGGTCATAAATGATGAAAAACGAGGATTTAAAAAAAAGAAGAAAATGACTCCGAGACGATGGGCTATAGCCCATGGTCTCAGAGTGATTTTCGTCTTTTTTTTCAAATCCTCAAAAATGATGCAAAACGGCATGCTATAGTATGCCGTTCGAGACCATGGGCTATAGCCCATCGCCATGGTCATAAATGATGAAAAACGAGGATTTGAAAAAAAGACGAAAATGACTGAGAGATGGGCTATAGCCCATGGTCTCGGAGTGATTTTCGTCTTTTTTTCAAATCCTAAAAAATGATGGAAAACGGCATGCTATAGTATGCCGTTCGAGACCATGGGCTATAGCCCATCGCCATGGTCATAAATGATGAAAAACGAGGATTTGAAAAAAAGACGAAAATGACTCCGAGACGATGGGCTATAGCCCATGGTCTTGGAGTGATTTTCGTCTTTTTTTCAAATCCTCAAAAATGATGGAAAACGGCACGCTATAGTATGCCGTTCGAGACCATGGGCTATAGCCCATCGCCATGGTCATAAATTATGAAAAACGAGGATTTGAAAAAAAGACGAAAATGACTCCGAGACGATGGGCTATAGCCCATGGTCTCGGAGTGATTTTCGTCTTTTTTCAAATCCTCAAAAATGATGGAAAACGGCATGCTATAGTATGCCGTTCGAGACCATGGGCTATAGCCCATCACCATGGTCATAAATGATGAAAAACGAGGATTTAAAAAAAAGACGAAAATGACTCCGAGACCATGGGCTATTTTTGAGGATTTGAAAAAAGACGAAAATCACTCCGAGACCATGGGCTATAGCCCATCGCCATGGTCATAAATTATGAAAAACGAGGATTTGAAAAAAAGACGAAAATGACTCCGAGACGATGGGCTATAGCCCATGGTCTCGGAGTGATTTTCGTCTTTTTTCAAATCCTCAAAAATGATGGAAAACGGCATGCTATAGTATGCCGTTCGAGACCATGGGCTATAGCCCATCACCATGGTCATAAATGATGAAAAACGAGGATTTAAAAAAAAGACGAAAATGACTCCGAGACCATGGGCTATAGCCCATGGTCTCGGAGTGATTTTCGTCTTTTTTTCAAATCCTCAAAAATGATGCAAAACGGCATGCTATAGTATGCCGTTCGAGACCATGGGCTATAGCCCATCGCCATGGTCATAAATGATGAAAAACGAGGATTTGAAAAAAAGACGAAAATGACTGAGACGATGGGCTATAGCCCATGGTCTCGGAGTGATTTTCGTCTTTTTTTTTAATCCTAAAAAATGATGGAAAACGGCATGCTATAGTATGCCGTTCGAGACCATGGGCTATAGCCCATTGCCATGGTCATAAATAATGAAAAACGAGGATTTGAAAAAAAGACGAAAATGACTCCGAGACGATGGGCTATAGCCCATGGTCTTGGAGTGATTTTCGTCTTTTTTTCAAATCCTCAAAAATGATGGAAAACGGCATGCTATAGTATGCCGTTCGAGACCATGGGCTATAGCCCATCGCCATGGTCATAAATGATGAAAAACGAGGATTTGAAAAAAAGATGAAAATGACTCCGAGACGATGGGCTATAGCCCATGCTCTCGGAGTGATTTTCGTCTTTTTTTCAAATCCTCAAAAATGATGGAAAACGGCATGCTATAGTATGCCGTTCGAGACCATGGGCTATAGCCCATCACCATGGTCATAAATGATGAAAAACGAGGATTTTAAAAAAAAGACGAAAATGACTCCGAGACCATGGGCTATAGCCCATGGTCTCGGAGTGATTTTCGTCTTTTTTTCAAATCCTCAAAAATGATGGAAAACGGCATGCTATAGTATGCCGTTCGAGACCATGGGCTATAGCCCATCGCCATGGTCATAAATGATGAAAAACGAGGATTTGAAAAAAAGACGAAAAGGACTCCGAGACGATGGGCTATAGCCCATGATCTTGGAGTGATTTTCGTCTTTTTTTCAAATCCTCAAAAATGATGGAAAACGGCACGCTATAGTATGCCGTTCGAGACAATGGGCTATAGCCCATCGCCATGGTCATAAATGATGAAAAACGAGGATTTGAAAAAAAGACGAAAATGACTCCGAGACGATGGGCTATAGCCCATGGTCTCAAAGTGATTTTCGTCTTTTTTCAAATCCTCAAAAATGATGGAAAACGGCATGCTATAGTATGCCGTTCGAGACCATGGGCTATAGCCCATCACCATGGTCATAAATGATGAAAAACGAGGATTAAAAAAAAAGACGAAAATGACTCCGAGATGATGGGCTATAGCCCATGGTCTCGGAGTGATTTTCGTCTTTTTTTCAAATACTCAAAAATGATGGAAAACGGCATGCTATAGTATGCCGTTCGAGACCATGGGCTATAGCCCATCACCATGGTCATAAATGATGAAAAACGAGGATTTAAAAAAAAGACGAAAATGACTCCGAGATGATGGGCTATAGCCCATGGTCTCGGAGTGATTTTCGTCTTTTTTTCAAATACTCAAAAATGATGGAAAACAGCATGCTATAGTATGCCGTTCGAGACCATGGGCTATAGCCCATCGCCATGGTCATAAATGATGAAAAACGAGGATTTGAAAAAAAGACGAAAATGACTCCGAGACCATGGGCTATAGCCCATGGTCTCGGAGTGATTTTCGTCTTTTTTTCAAATCCTCAAAAATGATGGAAAACGGCATGCTATAGTATGACGTTCGAGACCATGGGCTATAGCCCATCGCCATGGTCATGAATGATGAAAAACGAGGATTTGAAAAAAAGACGAAAATGACTGAGACGATGGGCTATAGCCCATGGTCTCGGAGTGATTTTCGTCTTTTTTTCAAATCCTCAAAAATGATGCAAAACGGCATGCTATAGTATGCCGTTCGAGACCATGGGCTATAGCCCATCGCCATGGTCATAAATTATGAAAAACGAGGATTTGAAAAAAAAGACGAAAATGACTCCGAGACGATGGGCTATAGCCCATGGTCTTGGAGTGATTTTCGTCTTTTTTTCAAATCCTCAAAAATGATGGAAAACGGCATGCTATAGTATGCCGTTCGAGACCATGGGCTATAGCCCATCGCCATGGTCATAAATTATGAAAAACGAGGATTTGAAAAAAAAGTCGAAAATGACTCCGAGACGATGGGCTATAGCCCATGGTCTCGGAGTGATTTTCGTCTTTTTTTCAAATCCTCAAAAATGATGGAAAACGGCATGCTATAGTATGCCGTTCGAGACCATGGGCTATAGCCCATCGCCATGGTCATAAATGATGAAAAACGAGGATTTGAAAAAAAGACGAAAATGACTGAGACGATGGGCTATAGCCCATGGTCTCAGAGTGATTTTCGTCTTTTTTTTAAATCCTAAAAAATGATGGAAAACGGCATGCTATAGTATGCCGTTCGAGACCATGGGCTATAGCCCATCGCCATGGTCATAAATGATGAAAAACGAGGATTTGAAAAAAAGAGGAAAATTACTCCGAGACCATGGGCTATAGCCCATGGTCTCGGAGTGATTTTCGTCTTTTTTTCAAATCCTAAAAAATGATGGAAAACGGCATGCTATAGTATGCCGTTCGAGACCATGGGCTATAGCCCATCGCCATGGTCATAAATGATGAAAAACGAGGATTTGAAAAAAAGACGAAAATGACTCCGAGACGATGGGCTATAGCCCATGGTCTTGGAGTGATTTTCATCTTTTTTTCAAATCCTCAAAAATGATGGAAAACGGCATGCTATAGTATGCCGTTCGAGACCATGGGCTATAGCCCATCGCCATGGTCATAAATGATGAAAAACGAGGATTTGAAAAAAAGACGAAAATGACTCCGAGACGATGGGCTATAGCCCATGGTCTCGGAGTGATTTTCGTCTTTTTTTCAAATCCTCAAAAATGATGGAAAACGGCATGCTATAGTATGCCGTTCGAGACCATGGGCTATAGCCCATCACCATGGTCATAAATGATGAAAAACGAGGATTTAAAAAAAAGACGAAAATGACTCCGAGATGATGGGCTATAGCCCATGGTCTCGGAGTGATTTTCGTCTTTTTTTCAAATACTCAAAAATGATGGAAAACAGCATGCTATAGTATGCCGTTCGAGACCATGGGCTATAGCCCATCGCCATGGTCATAAATGATGAAAAACGAGGATTTGAAAAAAAGACGAAAATGACTCCGAGACGATGGGCTATAGCCCATGGTCTCGGAGTGATTTTCGTCTTTTTTTCAAATCCTCAAAAATGATGGAAAACGGCATGCTATAGTATGCCGTTCGAGACCATGGGCTATAGCCCATCACCATGGTCATAAATGATGAAAAACGAGGATTTAAAAAAAAGAAGAAAATGACTCCGAGACGATGGGCTATAGCCCATGGTCTCAGAGTGATTTTCGTCTTTTTTTTCAAATCCTCAAAAATGATGCAAAACGGCATGCTATAGTATGCCGTTCGAGACCATGGGCTATAGCCCATCGCCATGGTCATAAATGATGAAAAACGAGGATTTGAAAAAAAGACGAAAATGACTGAGAGATGGGCTATAGCCCATGGTCTCGGAGTGATTTTCGTCTTTTTTTCAAATCCTAAAAAATGATGGAAAACGGCATGCTATAGTATGCCGTTCGAGACCATGGGCTATAGCCCATCGCCATGGTCATAAATGATGAAAAACGAGGATTTGAAAAAAAGACGAAAATGACTCCGAGACGATGGGCTATAGCCCATGGTCTTGGAGTGATTTTCGTCTTTTTTTCAAATCCTCAAAAATGATGGAAAACGGCACGCTATAGTATGCCGTTCGAGACCATGGGCTATAGCCCATCGCCATGGTCATAAATTATGAAAAACGAGGATTTGAAAAAAAGACGAAAATGACTCCGAGACGATGGGCTATAGCCCATGGTCTCGGAGTGATTTTCGTCTTTTTTCAAATCCTCAAAAATGATGGAAAACGGCATGCTATAGTATGCCGTTCGAGACCATGGGCTATAGCCCATCACCATGGTCATAAATGATGAAAAACGAGGATTTAAAAAAAAGACGAAAATGACTCCGAGACCATGGGCTATAGCCCATGGTCTCGGAGTGATTTTCGTCTTTTTTTCAAATCCTCAAAAATGATGCAAAACGGCATGCTATAGTATGCCGTTCGAGACCATGGGCTATAGCCCATCGCCATGGTCATAAATGATGAAAAACGAGGATTTGAAAAAAAGACGAAAATGACTGAGACGATGGGCTATAGCCCATGGTCTCGGAGTGATTTTCGTCTTTTTTTTTAATCCTAAAAAATGATGGAAAACGGCATGCTATAGTATGCCGTTCGAGACCATGGGCTATAGCCCATTGCCATGGTCATAAATAATGAAAAACGAGGATTTGAAAAAAAGACGAAAATGACTCCGAGACGATGGGCTATAGCCCATGGTCTTGGAGTGATTTTCGTCTTTTTTTCAAATCCTCAAAAATGATGGAAAACGGCATGCTATAGTATGCCGTTCGAGACCATGGGCTATAGCCCATCGCCATGGTCATAAATGATGAAAAACGAGGATTTGAAAAAAAGATGAAAATGACTCCGAGACGATGGGCTATAGCCCATGCTCTCGGAGTGATTTTCGTCTTTTTTTCAAATCCTCAAAAATGATGGAAAACGGCATGCTATAGTATGCCGTTCGAGACCATGGGCTATAGCCCATCACCATGGTCATAAATGATGAAAAACGAGGATTTTAAAAAAAAGACGAAAATGACTCCGAGACCATGGGCTATAGCCCATGGTCTCGGAGTGATTTTCGTCTTTTTTTCAAATCCTCAAAAATGATGGAAAACGGCATGCTATAGTATGCCGTTCGAGACCATGGGCTATAGCCCATCGCCATGGTCATAAATGATGAAAAACGAGGATTTGAAAAAAAGACGAAAATGACTCCGAGACGATGGGCTATAGCCCATGATCTTGGAGTGATTTTCGTCTTTTTTTCAAATCCTCAAAAATGATGGAAAACGGCACGCTATAGTATGCCGTTCGAGACAATGGGCTATAGCCCATCGCCATGGTCATAAATGATGAAAAACGAGGATTTGAAAAAAAGACGAAAATGACTCCGAGACGATGGGCTATAGCCCATGGTCTCAAAGTGATTTTCGTCTTTTTTCAAATCCTCAAAAATGATGGAAAACGGCATGCTATAGTATGCCGTTCGAGACCATGGGCTATAGCCCATCACCATGGTCATAAATGATGAAAAACGAGGATTAAAAAAAAAGACGAAAATGACTCCGAGATGATGGGCTATAGCCCATGGTCTCGGAGTGATTTTCGTCTTTTTTTCAAATACTCAAAAATGATGGAAAACGGCATGCTATAGTATGCCGTTCGAGACCATGGGCTATAGCCCATCACCATGGTCATAAATGATGAAAAACGAGGATTTAAAAAAAAGACGAAAATGACTCCGAGATGATGGGCTATAGCCCATGGTCTCGGAGTGATTTTCGTCTTTTTTTCAAATACTCAAAAATGATGGAAAACAGCATGCTATAGTATGCCGTTCGAGACCATGGGCTATAGCCCATCGCCATGGTCATAAATGATGAAAAACGAGGATTTGAAAAAAAGACGAAAATGACTCCGAGACCATGGGCTATAGCCCATGGTCTCGGAGTGATTTTCGTCTTTTTTTCAAATCCTCAAAAATGATGGAAAACGGCATGCTATAGTATGCCGTTCGAGACCATGGGCTATAGCCCATCGCCATGGTCATGAATGATGAAAAACGAGGATTTGAAAAAAAGACGAAAATGACTGAGACGATGGGCTATAGCCCATGGTCTCGGAGTGATTTTCGTCTTTTTTTCAAATCCTCAAAAATGATGCAAAACGGCATGCTATAGTATGCCGTTCGAGACCATGGGCTATAGCCCATCGCCATGGTCATAAATTATGAAAAACGAGGATTTGAAAAAAAAGACGAAAATGACTCCGAGACGATGGGCTATAGCCCATGGTCTCAGAGTGATTTTCGTCTTTTTTTCAAATCCTCAAAAATGATGGAAAACGGCATGCTATAGTATGCCGTTCGAGACCATGGGCTATAGCCCATCGCCATGGTCATAAATGATGAAAAACGAGGATTTGAAAAAAAGACGAAAATGACTCCGAGACGATGGGCTATAGCCCATGGTCTCGGAGTGATTTTCGTCTTTTTTTCAAATCCTCAAAAATGATGCAAAACGGCATGCTATAGTATGCCGTTCGAGACCATGGGCTAAAGCCCATCGCCATGGTCATAAATTATGAAAAACGAGGATTTGAAAAAAAGACGAAAATGACTCAGACGATGGGCTATAGCCCATGGTCTCGGAGTGATTTTCGTCTTTTTTTCAAATCCTCAAAAATGATGGAAAACGGCATGCTATAGTATGCCGTTCGAGACCATGGGCTATAGCCCATCACCATGGTCATAAATGATGAAAAACGAGGATTTAAAAAAAAGACGAAAATGACTCCGAGACCATGGGCTATAGCCCATGGTCTCGGAGTGATTTTCGTCTTTTTTTCAAATCCTCAAAAATGATGCAAAACGGCATGCTATAGTATGCCGTTCGAGACCATGGGCTATAGCCCATCGCCATGGTCATAAATGATGAAAAACGAGGATTTGAAAAAAAGACGAAAATGACTCAGACGATGGGCTATAGCCCATGGTCTCGGAGTGATTTTCGTCTTTTTTTTTAATCCTAAAAAATGATGGAAAACGGCATGCTATAGTATGCCGTTCGAGACCATGGGCTATAGCCCATCGCCATGGTCATAAATGATGAAAAACGAGGATTTGAAAAAAAGACGAAAATGACTCCGAGACGATGGGCTATAGCCCATGGTCTTGGAGTGATTTTCGTCTTTTTTTCAAATCCTCAAAAATGATGGAAAACGGCATGCTATAGTATGCCGTTCGAGACCATGGGCTATAGCCCATCGCCATGGTCATAAATGATGAAAAACGAGGATTTGAAAAAAAGACGAAAATGACTCCGAGACGATGGGCTATAGCCCATGGTCTCGGAGTGATTTTCGTCTTTTTTTCAAATCCTCAAAAATTATGGAAAACGGCATGCTATAGTATGCCGTTCGAGACCATGAGCTATAGCCCATCACCATGGTCATAAATGATGAAAAACGAGGATTTGAAAAAAAGACGAAAATGACTCCGAGACGATGGGCTATAGCCCATGGTATCGGAGTGATTTTCGTCTTTTTTTCAAATCCTCAAAAATGATGCAAAACGGCATGCTATAGTATGCCGTTCGAGACCATGGGCTATAGCCCATCGCCATGGTCATAAATGATGAAAAACGAGGATTTGAAAAAAAGACGAAAATGACTGAGACGATGGGCTATAGCCCATGGTCTCGGAGTGATTTTCGTCTTTTTTTTTAATCCTAAAAAATGATGGAAAACGGCATGCTATAGTATGCCGTTCGAGACCATGGGCTATAGCCCATCGCCATGGTCATAAATGATGAAAAACGAGGATTTGAAAAAAAGACGAAAATTACTCCGAGACCATGGGCTATAGCCCATGGTCTCGGAGTGATTTTCGTCTTTTTTTCAAATCCTCAAAGATGATGCAAAACGGCATGCTATAGTATGCCGTTCGAGACCATGGGCTATAGCCCATCGCCATGGTCATAAATGATGAAAAACGAGGATTTGAAAAAAAGACGAAAATGACTGAGACGATGGGCTATAGCCCATGGTCTCGGAGTGATTTTCGTCTTTTTTTTAAATCCTAAAAAATGATGGAAAACGGCATGCTATAGTATGCCGTTCGAGACCATGGGCTATAGCCCATCGCCATGGTCATAAATGATGAAAAACGAGGATTTGAAAAAAAGACGAAAATGACTGAGACGATGGGCTATAGCCCATGGTCTCGGAGTGATTTTCGTCTTTTTTTTAAATCCTAAAAAATGATGGAAAACGGCATGCTATAGTATGCCGTTCGAGACCATGGGCTATAGCCCATCGCCATGGTCATAAATGATGAAAAACGAGGATTTGAAAAAAAGACGAAAATGACTCCGAGACGATGGGCTATAGCCCATGGTCTCGGAGTGATTTTCGTCTTTTTTCAAATCCTCAAAAATGATGGAAAACGGCATGCTATAGTATGCCGTTCGAGACCATGGGCTATAGCCCATCACCATGGTCATAAATGATGAAAAACGAGGATTAAAAAAAAAGACGAAAATGACTCCGAGATGATGGGCTATAGCCCATGGTCTCGGAGTGATTTTCGTCTTTTTTTCAAATACTCAAAAATGATGGAAAACGGCATGCTATAGTATGCCGTTCGAGACCATGGGCTATAGCCCATCACCATGGTCATAAATGATGAAAAACGAGGATTTAAAAAAAAGACGAAAATGACTCCGAGATGATGGGCTATAGCCCATGGTCTCGGAGTGATTTTCGTCTTTTTTTCAAATACTCAAAAATGATGGAAAACAGCATGCTATAGTATGCCGTTCGAGACCATGGGCTATAGCCCATCGCCATGGTCATAAATGATGAAAAACGAGGATTTGAAAAAAAGACGAAAATGACTCCGAGACCATGGGCTATAGCCCATGGTCTCGGAGTGATTTTCGTCTTTTTTCAAATCCTCAAAAATGATGGAAAACGGCATGCTATAGTATGCCGTTCGAGACCATGGGCTATAGCCCATCACCATGGTCATAAATGATGAAAAACGAGGATTAAAAAAAAAGACGAAAATGACTCCGAGATGATGGGCTATAGCCCATGGTCTCGGAGTGATTTTCGTCTTTTTTTCAAATACTCAAAAATGATGGAAAACGGCATGCTATAGTATGCCGTTCGAGACCATGGGCTATAGCCCATCACCATGGTCATAAATGATGAAAAACGAGGATTTAAAAAAAAGACGAAAATGACTCCGAGATGATGGGCTATAGCCCATGGTCTCGGAGTGATTTTCGTCTTTTTTTCAAATACTCAAAAATGATGGAAAACAGCATGCTATAGTATGCCGTTCGAGACCATGGGCTATAGCCCATCGCCATGGTCATAAATGATGAAAAACGAGGATTTGAAAAAAAGACGAAAATGACTCCGAGACCATGGGCTATAGCCCATGGTCTCGGAGTGATTTTCGTCTTTTTTTCAAATCCTCAAAAATGATGGAAAACGGCATGCTATAGTATGCCGTTCGAGACCATGGGCTATAGCCCATCGCCATGGTCATGAATGATGAAAAACGAGGATTTGAAAAAAAGACGAAAATGACTGAGACGATGGGCTATAGCCCATGGTCTCGGAGTGATTTTCGTCTTTTTTTCAAATCCTCAAAAATGATGCAAAACGGCATGCTATAGTATGCCGTTCGAGACCATGGGCTATAGCCCATCGCCATGGTCATAAATTATGAAAAACGAGGATTTGAAAAAAAAGACGAAAATGACTCCGAGACGATGGGCTATAGCCCATGGTCTCAGAGTGATTTTCGTCTTTTTTTCAAATCCTCAAAAATGATGGAAAACGGCATGCTATAGTATGCCGTTCGAGACCATGGGCTATAGCCCATCGCCATGGTCATAAATGATGAAAAATGAGGATTTGAAAAAAAGACGAAAATGACTCCGAGACGATGGGCTATAGCCCATGGTCTCGGAGTGATTTTCGTCTTTTTTTCAAATCCTCAAAAATGATGGAAAACGGCATGCTATAGTATGCCGTTCGAGACCATGGGCTATAGCCCATCGCCATGGTCATAAATGATGAAAAACGAGGATTTGAAAAAAAGACGAAAATGACTCCGAGACGATGGGCTATAGCCCATGGTCTCGGAGTGATTTTCGTCTTTTTTTCAAATCCTCAAAAATGATGGAAAACGGCATGCTATAGTATGCCGTTCGAGACCATGGGCTATAGCCCATCGCCATGGTCATAAATGATGAAAAACGAGGATTTGAAAAAAAGACGAAAATGACTCCGAGACGATGGGCTATAGCCCATGGTATCGGAGTGATTTTCGTCTTTTTTTCAAATCCTCAAAAATGATGCAAAACGGCATGCTATAGTATGCCGTTCGAGACCATGGGCTAAAGCCCATCGCCATGGTCATAAATTATGAAAAACGAGGATTTGAAAAAAAGACGAAAATTACTCAGACGATGGGCTATAGCCCATGGTCTCGGAGTGATTTTCGTCTTTTTTTCAAATCCTCAAAAATGATGGAAAACGGCATGCTATAGTATGCCGTTCGAGACCATGGGCTATAGCCCATCACCATGGTCATAAATGATGAAAAACGAGGATTTAAAAAAAAGACGAAAATGACTCCGAGACCATGGGCTATAGCCCATGGTCTCGGAGTGATTTTCGTCTTTTTTTCAAATCCTCAAAAATGATGCAAAACGGCATGCTATAGTATGCCGTTCGAGACCATGGGCTATAGCCCATCGCCATGGTCATAAATGATGAAAAACGAGGATTTGAAAAAAAGACGAAAATGACTCAGACGATGGGCTATAGCCCATGGTCTCGGAGTGATTTTCGTCTTTTTTTTTAATCCTAAAAAATGATGGAAAACGGCATGCTATAGTATGCCGTTCGAGACCATGGGCTATAGCCCATCGCCATGGTCATAAATGATGAAAAACGAGGATTTGAAAAAAAGACGAAAATGACTCCGAGACGATGGGCTATAGCCCATGGTCTTGGAGTGATTTTCGTCTTTTTTTCAAATCCTCAAAAATGATGGAAAACGGCATGCTATAGTATGCCGTTCGAGACCATGGGCTATAGCCCATCGCCATGGTCATAAATGATGAAAAACGAGGATTTGAAAAAAAGACGAAAA
Source organism: Electrona antarctica (assembly GCF_951216825.1). NCBI lineage: Eukaryota > Metazoa > Chordata > Actinopteri > Myctophiformes > Myctophidae > Electrona > Electrona antarctica. The sequence goes on along the minus strand of NW_027638097.1, from coordinate 3,919 downwards.
TGACTCCGAGACGATGGGCTATAGCCCATGGTCTCGGAGTGATTTTCGTCTTTTTTTCAAATCCTCAAAAATTATGGAAAACGGCATGCTATAGTATGCCGTTCGAGACCATGAGCTATAGCCCATCACCATGGTCATAAATGATGAAAAACGAGGATTTGAAAAAAAGACGAAAATGACTCCGAGACGATGGGCTATAGCCCATGGTATCGGAGTGATTTTCGTCTTTTTTTCAAATCCTCAAAAATGATGCAAAACGGCATGCTATAGTATGCCGTTCGAGACCATGGGCTATAGCCCATCGCCATGGTCATAAATGATGAAAAACGAGGATTTGAAAAAAAGACGAAAATGACTGAGACGATGGGCTATAGCCCATGGTCTCGGAGTGATTTTCGTCTTTTTTTTAAATCCTAAAAAATGATGGAAAACGGCATGCTATAGTATGCCGTTCGAGACCATGGGCTATAGCCCATCGCCATGGTCATAAATGATGAAAAACGAGGATTTGAAAAAAAGACGAAAATTACTCCGAGACCATGGGCTATAGCCCATGGTCTCGGAGTGATTTTCGTCTTTTTTTCAAATCCTCAAAAATGATGCAAAACGGCATGCTATAGTATGCCGTTCGAGACCATGGGCTATAGCCCATCGCCATGGTCATAAATGATGAAAAACGAGGATTTGAAAAAAAGACGAAAATGACTGAGACGATGGGCTATAGCCCATGGTCTCGGAGTGATTTTCGTCTTTTTTTTAAATCCTAAAAAATGATGGAAAACGGCATGCTATAGTATGCCGTTCGAGACCATGGGCTATAGCCCATCGCCATGGTCATAAATGATGAAAAACGAGGATTAAAAAAAAAGACGAAAATGACTCCGAGATGATGGGCTATAGCCCATGGTCTCGGAGTGATTTTCGTCTTTTTTCAAATACTCAAAAATGATGGAAAACGGCATGCTATAGTATGCCGTTCGAGACCATGGGCTATAGCCCATCGCCATGGTCATAAATGATGAAAAACGAGGATTTGAAAAAAAGACGAAAATGACTGAGACGATGGGCTATAGCCCATGGCCTCGGAGTGATTTTCGTCTTTTTTTCAAATCCTCAAAAATGATGCAAAACGGCATGCTATAGTATGCCGTTCGAGACCATGGGCTATAGCCCATCGCCATGGTCATAAATGATGAAAAACGAGGATTTGAAAAAAAGACGAAAATGACTGAGACGATGGGCTATAGCCCATGGTCTCGGAGTGATTTTCGTCTTTTTTTTAAATCCTAAAAAATGATGGAAAACGGCATGCTATAGTATGCCGTTCGAGACCATGGGCTATAGCCCATCGCCATGGTCATAAATGATGAAAAACGAGGATTAAAAAAAAAGACGAAAATGACTCCGAGACGATGGGCTATAGCCCATGGTCTCGGAGTGATTTTCGTCTTTTTTCAAATACTCAAAAATGATGGAAAACGGCATGCTATAGTATGCCGTTCGAGACCATGGGCTATAGCCCATCGCCATGGTCATAAATGATGAAAAACGAGGATTTGAAAAAAAGACGAAAATGACTGAGACGATGGGCTATAGCCCATGGCCTCGGAGTGATTTTCGTCTTTTTTTCAAATCCTCAAAAATGATGGAAAACGGCATGCTATAGTATGCCGTTCGAGACCATGGGCTATAGCCCATCACCATGGTCATAAATGATGAAAAACGAGGATTTAAAAAAGAAGAAGAAAATGACTCCGAGACGATGGGCTATAGCCCATGGTCTCAGAGTGATTTTCGTCTTTTTTTTCAAATCCTCAAAAATGATGCAAAACGGCATGCTATAGTATGCCGTTCGAGACCATGGGCTATAGCCCATCGCCATGGTCATAAATTATGAAAAACGAGGATTTGAAAAAAAAGACGAAAATGACTACTCCGAGACGATGGGCTATAGCCCATGGTCTCGGAGTGATTTTCGTCTTTTTTTCAAATCCTAAAAAATGATGGAAAACGGCATGCTATAGTATGCCGTTCGAGACCATGGGCTATAGCCCATCGCCATGGTCATAAATGATGAAAAACGAGGATTTGAAAAAAAGACGAAAATGACTCCGAGACGATGGGCTATAGCCCATGGTCTTGGAGTGATTTTCGTCTTTTTTTCAAATCCTCAAAAATGATGGAATACGGCATGCTATAGTATGCCGTTCGAGACCATGGGCTATAGCCCTTCGCCATGGTCATAAATGATGAAAAACGAGGATTTGAAAAAAAGACGAAAATGACTCCGAGACGATGGGCTATAGCCCATGGTCTCGGAGTGATTTTCGTCTTTTTTTCAAATCCTCAAAAATGATGGAAAACGGCATGCTATAGTATGCCGTTCGAGACCATGGGCTATAGCCCATCACCATGGTCATAAATGATGAAAAACGAGGATTTAAAAAAAAGACGAAAATGACTCCGAGATGATGGGCTATAGCCCATGGTCTCGGAGTGATTTTCGTCTTTTTTTCAAATCCTCAAAAATGATGGAAAACGGCATGCTATAGTATGCCGTTCGAGACCATGGGCTATAGCCCATCGCCATGGTCATAAATGATGAAAAACGAGGATTTGAAAAAAAGACGAAAATGACTGAGACGATGGGCTATAGCCCATGGTCTCGGAGTGATTTTCGTCTTTTTTTCAAATCCTCAAAAATGATGCAAAACGGCATGCTATAGTATGCCGTTCGAGACCATGGGCTATAGCCCATCGCCATGGTCATAAATTATGAAAAACGAGGATTTGAAAAAAAAAGACGAAAATGACTCCGAGACGATGGGCTATAGCCCATGGTCTCGGAGTGATTTTCGTCTTTTTTTCAAATCCTCAAAAATGATGCAAAACGGCATGCTATAGTATGCCGTTCGAGACCATGGGCTATAGCCCATCGCCTTGGTCATAAATGATGAAAAACGAGGATTTGAAAAAAAGACGAAAATGACTCCGAGACGATGGGCTATAGCCCATGGTCTCGGAGTGATTTTCGTCTTTTTTTCAAATCCTCATAAATGATGCAAAACGGCATGCTATAGTATGCCGTTCGAGACCATGGGCTATAGCCCATCGCCATGGTCATAAATGATGAAAAACGAGGATTTGAAAAAAAGACGAAAATGACTGAGACGATGGGCTATAGCCCATGGTCTCGGAGTGATTTTCGTCTTTTTTTCAAATCCTAAAAAATGATGGAAAACGGCATGCTATAGTATGCCGTTCGAGACCATGGGCTATAGCCCATCGCCATGGTCATAAATGATGAAAAACGAGGATTTGAAAAAAAGACGAAAATGACTGAGACGATGGGCTATAGCCCATGGTCTCGGAGTGCTTTTCGTCTTTTTTTCAAATCCTCAAAAATGATGCAAAACGGCATGCTATAGTATGCCGTTCGAGACCATGGGCTATAGCCCATCGCCATGGTCATAAATGATGAAAAACGAGGATTTGAAAAAAAGACGAAAATGACTGAGACGATGGGCTATAGCCCATGGTCTCGGAGTGATTTTCGTCTTTTTTTCAAATCCTAAAAAATGATGGAAAACGGCATGCTATAGTATGCCGTTCGAGACCATGGGCTATAGCCCATCGCCATGGTCATAAATGATGAAAAACGAGGATTTGAAAAAAAGACGAAAATGACTCCGAGACGATGGGCTATAGCCCATGGTCTCGGAGTGAATTTCGTCTTTTTTTCAAATCCTCAAAAATGATGCAAAACGGCATGCTATAGTATGCCGTTCGAGACCATGGGCTTTAACCCATCGCCATGGTCATAAATGATGAAAAACGAGGATTTGAAAAAAAGACGAAAATGACTGAGACGATGGGCTATAGCCCATGGTCTCGGAGTGATTTTCGTCTTTTTTTCAAA
>NW_027638098.1:0-9822 GCF_951216825.1 Electrona antarctica | reverse complement strand
CACGCATGCACACACGCACGCACGCACGCACGCACGCACGCACGCACGCACACGCGCACAAGCTCCAATCACACAACTCATTCTCTCCACTGCTGCCTCTTTGACGAGAGCCGTTGCCCATGAAGCCAAACATAATTACCTATTGACTAATAATTACTATAATTAATATGACAACAACGGGGAAAATAGAAATATTCTAAAAGCTGAATGCATTCCAATTTGGAGCCCATAATGTATTCATTATAAACCAATGCTCTTATTTCCTCTCCTGCATCACGCTCCAATGAGCTCACTCTCCCCCACTCTTCTCTCAGCCCATTGGAGGAAAGTAACTAAGTACATTTAGTGCTGTACTTATGTACAATTTTTAGGTATTTGTACTTGAGTATTTCCAACTTCCAATACTTTTACTTCTACTCCACTACATCTTGGATCCAAATGTTGTACTTTTACTCCACTACGACTACAATTATTTGAAAACCTTAGTTACTAGTTACATTTTTGTTACTAGTTACATTGTAGAATTTATTATTACATTTCGGCCATTTGAAAATAACCAAGCTCACAATGTGACGCATTGTGAGCTTAAATAAAACCATGAGTACTTTTACTTTTGGTATGCCAATACTTTAATACCTTTACACAATACATTTTGAATTCCGGACTTTTACATAACAGTGCAGTATTGATACTTTCATTTAAGTAAAACAATTTGAGTACTTTTTCCAGCACTGCACCTCTCTCTCTCTGTCTCTCATGTTGTCGAAACCCAGATGGTGATGTGTGTGTGTGTGTGTGTGTGGGTGTGCGTGCATGCGTGCGTGCGTGCGTGCGTGTGCGGGGAAGCAGGGTTTTATGGCTGCCAAGGCCAGTACGACACGATTTGCCTCTTTACTTGCACATTAATTCAAGTATTGATCACGTTGGTGTATAAAGTGCGAGGAGGGAAAAGAGAGCGGGTCGGGTGTGGCGGGGGGGGGGGGGGGGGGGGGGGAGTCGGAGTCAGAAAAACAACCGACAGAATTCATCAGAAACAGCAGAGCCACCGCTGTGCGGAAATATAAGGAAGAAACACACACAAGTACACACACATACACCACACACACAAGTACACACACATACAGTACACCACACACACAAGTACACACACATACACCACACACACAAGTACACACACATACACCACACACACAAGTACACACACATACACCACACACACAAGTACACACACATACACCACACACACAAGTACACACGCATACACCACACACACAAGTACACACACATACACCACACACACAAGTACACACACACGCACACGCACACACACACACACACACACACACACACACACACACACACACACACACACACACACACACACACACACAGTACCGGGCAGAATCCCCGTATCTCCATATGTAAGGTTTTTGTATGTATGTTTAGGTAAAGAAATGCCCTCCTTCATCCTACAAGCTGGATAGAAGTATAGTGAACACAGCAGATGTTCATGAAGCTCCAGCTCGTAGATATTCTATTGACACTATTTTAAAATAGTGACAATACCAGCGACGGTATTCAAAGCAGCTCGTGGCACCTTTTAATCCATTGAGACCTGGAACGCATCCATGTCACGTTAGCGTTAGCGTTTTAAACATGATGTTATAATTTAGCTATTGAAAAATAGCAGATCTACAAGCTCATAGCGCGCCACTCGGTGGCGCGCTATGAGCTTGTAGATCTGCTATTTTTCAACTTGTAGGTCTGCTATTTTTGAAAAATCGTTAAAATGTGCCTCAAATCTTTCCGAAAATTGTCATGATTTAGAAAACTTTTTTTTTTAAATTTCGACGTCAGGCCTCAATGGGTTAAAGCCAGCAGCACCCCCCCCCCCCCCCTCCAGCACCACCACCACGTTCACTCCATCGGCAGCAGCACAGCCGGTTCCAGGCAGGAACAACGATCTATATGCATCGATTCAACACTTCGACGCCACTTATTCATTTATCTATTTACTCATTCATTCACTTATACGTTTCACCCTCAAAGCGCTGTGCCTGCCAGCCAGCCAGCCGGCTGCAGTGGCTGAAGTTTGGTGATTGATTAACTCCGTAAGAACAGTTGTTGGGTTTCTTTATGCTTGGTGGCGCGAAACCAAAAAGATGATTTTCTTTTTCTTTTTTTGTCTTTTTTTTTATCGCACATTGCACTTTGCAGGGGTATAGCCGCCGGTGTTTGTTTCCGTGCTCTCTTCCGGTTGCAATCAATCAGGTGGAAAATCTCTCTCTCCCCTCTCAGCTAGGGTGTACGGAGTGAGTCATTGATGTTGTACAATCTTTATGATAGACTCTACTGAAGAAAACCGGTTGAGACTGCAGCATAATCGGCATTACATTCAACTGAGACCAGTGTAATGTGCTTTAACAAGAACAAAGAGAAAGCATTACACAATGCTGTTGTATGCTTGTGTACACACACACACACACACACACACACACACACACACACACACACACACACACACACACACACACACACACACACACACACACACACACACACACACACACACACACACACACACACACACACACACACACACACCCCGTATAAAAGCGCGTCATGGTGTCTGGGTGGTAGACAGGCTTCGGAGACAGCGACGGTGAAAATTAAATTCCATTTAAGCCTAATCCCATTTCCAACCTCTGCTGGGTCTCAGTGCTATCGTGACAGCCAGGGAAATCTGTCTCAATTGTTCCATTGCGGGAATTGATGGTGAAACGCGATACGGCATATATCACCGACCGGGCCTCCATCACCGAGAGGCACGAACTTGGAGGAGACTAACAACAGGGTCAGACAAGCATGCTATACAGCCAAGAGCACTAGAGAGAGGACAGCATGGGAGACAAGCGAATAGAGAGACATGAGACAGAGACAGAGAGAGGACAGCAGACAGGAGCATGGGAGACAAGCACACAGAGAGACATGAGACAGAGACAGAGAGAGGACAGCAGACAGGAGCATGGGAGACAAGCGAATAGAGAGACATGAGACAGAGACACAGAGAGGACAGCAGACAGGAGCATGGGAGACAAGCACACAGAGAGACATGAGACAGAGACAGAGGACAGCAGACAGGAGCATGGGAGAGACAAGCACACAGAGAGACATGAGACAGAGACACAGAGAGGACAGCAGACAGGAGCATGGGAGACAAGCGAATAGAGAGACATGAGACAGAGACACAGAGAGGACAGCAGACAGGAGCATGGGAGAGACAAGCACACAGAGAGACATGAGACAGAGACACAGAGAGGACAGCAGACAGGAGCATGGGAGACAAGCACACAGAGAGACATGAGACAGAGACAGAGGACAGCAGACAGGAGCATGGGAGAGACAAGCACACAGAGAGACATGAGACAGAGACACAGAGAGGACAGCAGACAGGAGCATGGGAGACAAGCGAATAGAGAGACATGAGACAGAGACAGAGAGAGGACAGCAGACAGGAGCATGGGAGACAAGTGAAGATCGGCTATTTTCAAACGGACGAAAAATATATAGGGCTGAAGTGGTGTAATTGTGTGTTTTGTAACAATAATCTAAATCTACAAAGTAATTAGTCACTAAAGTTTTCATGTAATTGTAATTGCCTCTGAAAAGTAGTGGAGTAGAAGTAAAAGTACTGACATTTTGAAATACTCCAGTAAAGTATAAAAGTACCTTAAAACTGTACTTAAGGGCCCGGACGGTTAGCTCAACCGTCTGGGCACCTATAGGCTGCAGCCATCTCTCTCCCCATTTCCTGTCAATCTACTTTCAACCTATCAATAAAGGCAGAAAAAACCCAAAAAATATATCATAAAAAAAAATCTGTACTTAAAGGTATATTCAGCATTAGACATCTGAACTAGATGTATATATGTAGCAATATGCATAGTGCACTTTAAAAACGGAATGTAATTCCCTATGCTGCTGGTTTTTGTATTGTATTGTCCTTTTTGTTTTTGTATCTATGGTTGTCTGTATATGTTGAGTATGAACCAAGACAAATTCCTATCAACTTGTTGACATGGCAAATACATTCTTGAATCTCTTGAATCTTGAATCTTGATTTGACTTAATTCAAATATAATTTATTTTTTATTTTTTTCTGGATAATCCTCCCTACTATAGAGTGTTCATCGAGAGAGCCTATGGAAGATCCTAAGGGCATATGGAATACCTTCCAAAATTGTTAACATCATAGGGACATTCTATGAACACTTTGAATGTAGTGTCATACTTGATAACACCCTGACAGAGCCATTCCCTGTTAAATCTGGAGTAAGACAAGGATGCATCCTCTCCCCTATTCTGTTCCTGATCACCATTGACTGGGTTATGCGTCAAACAACATCAGACTGACCTCGTGGAATCCAATGGACCCTGTTCTCCTTTATGGAAGACCTTGACTTTGCAGACGACCTGGCAGTCATGTCATCCACTCGAAGCCATCTCCAGGAAAAGTCTGACCGGCTATGCAATTATGCAAAGCAAACTGGTCTGTACATTAACCAGAAAAAGACCCAGGTGATGTGCATCAACACCCCAACAGCACCTCCAATCACCATCGATGGAGAGACATTGGAATGTGTTGAAGACTTCACATACCAAGAAGCCTCATAAGCAGAGAAAGTGGAACGCAAAAAGATATCAAGGCGCGCCTAAACAAAGCAAGAGGTGCTTTCAGCCAACTTCGAAACATCTGGAAGTCCAAACATTATAGCCTCAAAACCAAACTCAGGCTCTACAACAGTAATGTTAAGGCTGTACTGCTATATGGCTCCGAGTGCTGGAGAGAAACCAAAGAGGATATGAAAAAGGTTGACGTCTTCCATAATGGCTGCTTACGCAAGATCTGCAACATCTTTTGGCCAAACAAGATCTCAAATGACGAACTTTATAAAAAGACGGGCAGCTCTCATATGTCCCTTGAGATAAAGAGACGCAGATTAAGATGGCTCGGTCACGTACTCAGGATGCCCAACGAAAGGGCACCCAAGGTTGGTAAAAAAAAAAAAAAATGCCTTGAGATGGACCCCAATTGGGAAAAGAAAGAGAGGCAGACCAAAGAACACCTGGCGAAGGACAGTGATGATGGAGCTGAAGGAGATGGGTCTTACCTGGGACGAAGCACAGGCCAAAGCACGAGACAGGATCCAGTGGCAGTGTATGATTGCGGCCTTATGCCCCAACCGGGACGAAGAGGATAAGTAAGTATAGAGTGTGCTGACCATATAAGGAGTTCCTCCCTGTCCCCAGTGAGCCCCTGGGGTCAAAAAACCCTAGTTTCAGTTTTGGTGGCGGGTGGCAAAACCTTCATCCAATCAGGATGAGTGGGGCCTTCCTCCAATCATGATCGAGTGGGGGCGGGCCTGTTGCATATGCTGTTGGCCTGTTGCACTTCCCCCCACTGTAGAGCGTGCATGTGCACATTTTGTTACCGGGGCGGACTGGGTGGTTTTCCAAATCACCCAAATCACTGAATGCTCCTTTAAGTACAGTACTTGTACTTAGTTACTTTACACCACCGGACAGAGACAGAGGGAGAGATAGAGATGGAGCTTGCAGAGAGACAGAGAGAGAAGACAGTAAACAATGTGTGCAGGTTCAGACCGTGCTAATTCTCCTGGCATTTTATTGGCCTTACTGTTCTGCTGCAGTTCACAAACACAGGGCCAGCTAGGGGGACTGGAGGGACGAGGATTTGTGGGCAGCGAAAACTGCGGGACAGACAATGGCCGTGTCACAAGCATTCCCACATCAACAGCACCACACACACACACGCACACGCACACACGCGCATGCACACACACGCACGCACATGGGCGTCGGTATTGGAGCGACCATTGGCATCCCGCGGGAAGGAGAGTGAGAATAAATTATCTTCCTGCTCCGTAGTAACAGCTCCTCTCTAATCAAGCACTGGCAGAGCTACTGTTCCTCTCCCTGCGCAAGTAAATATGCTCATCTATTACATGAAACAAAATGGTGCCCACTTAGAGCGTGCCAAGAACACTGGTATTATCATTAGAATCGTCATTTAGTGCAGTCTAATCTATCAACCGAGCAAAGGTATCAACTGTAGCTGTGGCCCCGTTGATTACAATGCACAATCCAGGCATTCAGCATGCCGCTCATATCCAGTCTGATTTACAAAGTGAGAGATCAGAGGAAATGAAGCCTAGTCAACAAACCACAGCCAGGGTGAATCCAAGTGGAGAGCAAAGATAACAATGAAGTTCTACAAAGTAACTAGTTGAAAATAAACATCAAACCTATAGCATCTGTCTAAATAACATATTTAGGGTTTGTGGACAGGCAAAGATTAAGGCAATCTAAATAACATAGATAATAACAATTTATATCATTTTATGTAGACATAGGACTCTACAGGGTATACTCATAGTTAGGGGTGTATAGTAACTGCATCGACAAATCGATTTTAATTTCAAGAATCAAAGTATATCGAAATGAAAACAGCAACATTGACTTTGTATTATCGTATCGTTTTGCAATGCAAATAATCGATTGTATTAATACTACATTTTTGTGCATGGTATTTATCAATTTTTTGAAGAAAAAAGAAAAAGAGGGGTTTAATTACTTAGTTTAAAATAATGTCAATGCATTTTTAATAGTTACTGTATTGAATTGAATCGTATCGGAGTGCCATAATGAACAAATATCGTCCATGTATGGTATCGTTAACCATGTATCGTGATACGTATCGTATCGCTGTTCAAATATATCGTTACACCCCTACTCATACAGTACATTCATTCACACTCATTGTACAGATATTCTACTGTTAGACATATGTTAGGTTCTTGCTTATGATCCTTGATGACTATGTATTTGTTGTATTACCATGTGTTGTTCTTGTTTCCGAAACCCTGATGACCTTGGGATACATCACTGCGATGTATTTTTAGTTATAGTTATTCTATTTATAGTGACTCATAGGAATAGACTACGTGACAAGCAACCAGGTATAGTCTGGTGACACCCGGAGAGACGGGTGACAGCCGGAATGCAGACAGCACCCGGGTGAGCAGTATGGGTTAGCGCCCCAGCCTGTGTCCTCCGTGAGGAGGAAGCCCAAAAACCCTCGGGGAGGGCTTTAAGAGGGCCACCACTCCTGAATGAAGTGCCTGGTGCTGGGAGTCTGGTGCGACGCACAGGTCCTGGGCCTGGTGAGAGCAGGAGTGGACCTGGTGAGACGTAGGAGGGGCCCGGACAGGAGTCAACCCACAGAGCCTAGTCTCTCCATGCGCCAGAATGCTGATCCTCCCAGTCCCGGTAGAGTAGAGTAGTTCCGGAGCAACGGATTGTGTGCCCTTGGTCTTGACATAATGGGACTGATCGAGGGTAGCTACTGGGACGTAAGTCGGGACTTGATCACCCCGGCTGGGTCACCTGAGTGAGGGGTATGATGTTCGAGAGACCTGTAACCCTGACGTCCCAGGTGCATCCATGCAATGTATTTTAGGTTATAGTATACATCTGTATATAACTAGTATTATGTCCCAAAAAATACTGTAGGCTTCAAGAACAGTGTGAACAATGAAGAGTGCTAGGGTTTCAGGTAAACTCTCAAGAGGTGTGTTTTCACATTGAAGATGATAACTTAACGTTTAACTGGAGAAAACCACGAAGGGCCTCCCTAAGAGAATAAACATCCAGAACAACTACTGTAGCAGGTGAAATCAGATGTTAAAATGTAGCTACACGTTCGTGCCGGGGACAGAACAAAAAATACAACAGCAGATAAGCTTATCTCCAGAGAGTGTACAAATTATAGATTTTTAAAAAGGATGAAGAGATGTCAGAGCTGACTGACATGTGGACACAGATGCACACAAGCAGCGTCCGCCATTCAACTCCACCCGTTCCCATGCGGGCGATATCCAACTCCAAATTCACATTGGGCTTTAACAGTCGCTTCACGTCCGAGCTGGCATTCAAATTCAGCCACTTGCGCATGCAGCTCAGATTCGTGGGTCAGTGTGGTTAAGGCTGACACTTTCTGTCAACACACCCATCACTAACCCCCATTACTCGCTCACGTATACTCTCTCCCATCATCATGCCTCACTCCGCTCATTCACTTGCATGCGTACGGTATAAACTACCGGCGCACGTGCATTCGCGCAGGCGCGTGCACGTGGCACGCCAGGCTCAGTCGTCATGCAGCCACTTGTTTGTCTCGCCACTTCTAGCTTGCTCGCTCGCTCATCAGTTCAAATTACCCTCACCCTCTCATCCATTGCCCTGGCTCTCATCTGTTCTCCAATCTCGCCGTGTCCTCTCTTCACTCTCGCAGCCAATCACGCCGCGTCCGCCTCTCACACATTTGTTCCTCTGCGTCACTCGTCGCATCTATCTGTGCATACACTCCCCCGCATCCTCCCCGTCCCTTCATTAACCCCCGCACGGACGCCACGATTCTTCACCTCACTCCACCTCCACATCCTCCATAATATCTCATCTCCTTTGCCATAGCCCTGCTCGCTCTGTCTCTCTCTCTCTCTCTCTCTCTCTCTAGATTGCCTCCTCTCATTCCAGTGCAAGACTTAAGAGGTCCTTTAAGTGCTAATCAGGTTTGTCATCCAAACAGGGCCAAACCAGAGGCCTGATAAAAAAAACAACTAAAGGCTGGCTCTCTGTTGGCTATATAGGGCTCTCTGTGTTTAAATAGTTGTCGGAGCGCATACTGAGCGTGGCGGGCAGATCGATGCCCGCCGGCACCCCTGGGGTCCCCTGAAACGAACGGCGACCGGAGGCGAAGGCTTAGCACTTGAAAATAACGTGCGGATGAACTGCTCCCTGCCTATTTTCAGAGCATCTGTCTCCCCGGACGAGTCCCCCCACCAACACCACCACCCTTCCCCTTTCTCCTCCTCCTCTTTATCACATTTAAGTCCCTTCGCAGCTCAACAGTTGGTGGACTCACATAAACCCGCCGAGACATTTACATTTATAGACCTTCTCTCGCTCGAACAACATAAACAGTCTAAATGGCCCCCGAGTTTTATTTCCTGTTGCGGCGTTCGTGAATATCAGTGGCTGACAGGAAATAAACTTGGACCCAAACTGTTCCCTAGCAACGCAATTCCACTGACAAGGTCTATGTATGCTCTATGGGCTGCTGCAAAGGAGGAGCAACCCTCCACAGTGGTGGAGAAAGTACTCCATTTCTTTACTTAAAGTAAAGGGATATTTCACTTTCAAAAAAACTTTTGGTAATTTTATCGTCTACTCAGGCTAGCCGCTAATGAGCGGTGGTCACCTCACCACCGAAAATACAGACTATGAATAGGCCTTAATATGTGAGGGGGGGGGGGGGGGGGGGGGGGGGGCGTGGTTTTTCATTTACTGTTTTCATTTATTTTGAATCATTCTTTTGGAAAAGAACCTCCTCCAGCGCAGCACACAAAATCAAAAAGAATTATAAAAAAATAATGAAAACAGTAAATGAAAAACCACGGCCCCTTCACGTATTAGAAGGACATAATCAGTCAACAGGAAAAAAGGTCGTGTGTTCGATGAATCTATCATGGTTCAAATGGAGTTTGACGTTATAATGGGTTTGTATAGGAAGGGGGCAGGGCAGCTAAAAATAATATCAAATACTCTGAATCGGGCAACTTAAAAACTGTGTGGGGTGTTCACATAAACCTGAGTAGACGATAAAATGAGTTTTTTTTTTAAAGTGAAATATCCCTTTAAGTAAATTAAGTAAAGGTATCAATACTGTAATCTAGAAACACT
>NW_027638099.1:5000-17505 GCF_951216825.1 Electrona antarctica | reverse complement strand
CAGTGTCCTATCTGACAATAATGACTATATATATTTTAAACCAGTGTCCTATCTGACAATAATGACTAATATATATTTAAACCAGTGTCCTATCTGACAATAATGACTATATATATTTAAACCAGTGTCCTATCTGACAATAATGACTATATATATTTAAACCAGTGTCCTATCTGACAATAATGACTATATATATTTAAACCAGTGTCCTATCTGACAATAATGACTATATATATTTAAACCAGTGTCCTATCTGACAATAATGACTATATATATTTAAACCAGTGTCCTATCTGACAATAATGACTATATATATTTAAACCAGTGTCCTATCTGACAATAATGACTATATATATTTAAACCAGTGTCCTATCTGACAATAATGACTATATATATTTAAACCAGTGTCCTATCTGACAATAATGACTATATATATTTAAACCAGTGTCCTATCTGACAATAATGACTATATATATTTAAACCAGTGTCCTATCTGACAATAATGACTATATATATTTAAACCAGTGTCCTATCTGACAATAATGACTATATATATTTAAACCAGTGTCCTATCTGACAATAATGACTATATATATTTAAACCAGTGTCCTATCTGACAATAATGACTATATATATTTAAACCAGTGTCCTATCTGACAATAATGACTATATATATTTAAACCAGTGTCCTATCTGACAATAATGACTATATATATTTAAACCAGTGTCCTATCTGACAATAATGACTATATATATTTAAACCAGTGTCCTATCTGACAATAATGACTATATATATTTAAACCAGTGTCCTATCTGACAATAATGACTATATATATTTAAACCAGTGTCCTATCTGACAATAATGACTATATATATTTAAACCAGTGTCCTATCTGACAATAATGACTATATATATTTAAACCAGTGTCCTATCTGACAATAATGACTATATATATTTAAACCAGTGTCCTATCTGACAATAATGACTATATATATTTAAACCAGTGTCCTATCTGACAATAATGACTATATATATTTAAACCAGTGTCCTATCTGACAATAATGACTATATATATTTAAACCAGTGTCCTATCTGACAATAATGACTATATATATTTAAACCAGTGTCCTATCTGACAATAATGACTATATATATTTAAACCAGTGTCCTATCTGACAATAATGACTATATATATTTAAACCAGTGTCCTATCTGACAATAATGACTATATATATTTAAACCAGTGTCCTATCTGACAATAATGACTATATATATTTAAACCAGTGTCCTATCTGACAATAATGACTATATATATTTAAACCAGTGTCCTATCTGACAATAATGACTATATATATTTAAACCAGTGTCCTATCTGACAATAATGACTATATATATTTAAACCAGTGTCCTATCTGACAATAATGACTATATATATTTAAACCAGTGTCCTATCTGACAATAATGACTATATATATTTAAACCAGTGTCCTATCTGACAATAATGACTATATATATTTAAACCAGTGTCCTATCTGACAATAATGACTATATATATTTAAACCAGTGTCCTATCTGACAATAATGACTATATATATTTAAACCAGTGTCCTATCTGACAATAATGACTATATATATTTAAACCAGTGTCCTATCTGACAATAATGACTATATATATTTAAACCAGTGTCCTATCTGACAATAATGACTATATATATTTAAACCAGTGTCCTATCTGACAATAATGACTATATATATTTAAACCAGTGTCCTATCTGACAATAATGACTATATATATTTAAACCAGTGTCCTATCTGACAATAATGACTATATATATTTAAACCAGTGTCCTATCTGACAATAATGACTATATATATTTAAACCAGTGTCCTATCTGACAATAATGACTATATATATTTAAACCAGTGTCCTATCTGACAATAATGACTATATATATTTAAACCAGTGTCCTATCTGACAATAATGACTATATATATTTAAACCAGTGTCCTATCTGACAATAATGACTATATATATTTAAACCAGTGTCCTATCTGACAATAATGACTATATATATTTAAACCAGTGTCCTATCTGACAATAATGACTATATATATTTAAACCAGTGTCCTATCTGACAATAATGACTATATATATTTAAACCAGTGTCCTATCTGACAATAATGACTATATATATTTAAACCAGTGTCCTATCTGACAATAATGACTATATATATTTAAACCAGTGTCCTATCTGACAATAATGACTATATATATTTAAACCAGTGTCCTATCTGACAATAATGACTATATATATTTAAACCAGTGTCCTATCTGACAATAATGACTATATATATTTAAACCAGTGTCCTATCTGACAATAATGACTATATATATTTAAACCAGTGTCCTATCTGACAATAATGACTATATATATTTAAACCAGTGTCCTATCTGACAATAATGACTATATATATTTAAACCAGTGTCCTATCTGACAATAATGACTATATATATTTAAACCAGTGTCCTATCTGACAATAATGACTATATATATTTAAACCAGTGTCCTATCTGACAATAATGACTATATATATTTAAACCAGTGTCCTATCTGACAATAATGACTATATATATTTAAACCAGTGTCCTATCTGACAATAATGACTATATATATTTAAACCAGTGTCCTATCTGACAATAATGACTATATATATTTAAACCAGTGTCCTATCTGACAATAATGACTATATATATTTAAACCAGTGTCCTATCTGACAATAATGACTATATATATTTAAAACCAGTGTCCTATCTGACAATAATGACTATATATATTTAAACCAGTGTCCTATCTGACAATAATGACTATATATATTTAAACCAGTGTCCTATCTGACAATAATGACTATATATATTTAAACCAGTGTCCTATCTGACAATAATGACTATATATATTTAAACCAGTGTCCTATCTGACAATAATGACTATATATATTTAAACCAGTGTCCTATCTGACAATAATGACTATATATATTTAAACCAGTGTCCTATCTGACAATAATGACTATATATATTTAAACCAGTGTCCTATCTGACAATAATGACTATATATATTTAAACCAGTGTCCTATCTGACAATAATGACTATATATATTTAAACCAGTGTCCTATCTGACAATAATGACTATATATATTTAAACCAGTGTCCTATCTGACAATAATGACTATATATATTTAAACCAGTGTCCTATCTGACAATAATGACTATATATATTTAAACCAGTGTCCTATCTGACAATAATGACTATATATATTTAAACCAGTGTCCTATCTGACAATAATGACTATATATATTTAAACCAGTGTCCTATCTGACAATAATGACTATATATATTTAAACCAGTGTCCTATCTGACAATAATGACTATATATATTTAAACCAGTGTCCTATCTGACAATAATGACTATATATATTTAAACCAGTGTCCTATCTGACAATAATGACTATATATATTTAAACCAGTGTCCTATCTGACAATAATGACTATATATATTTAAACCAGTGTCCTATCTGACAATAATGACTATATATATTTAAACCAGTGTCCTATCTGACAATAATGACTATATATATTTAAACCAGTGTCCTATCTGACAATAATGACTATATATATTTAAACCAGTGTCCTATCTGACAATAATGACTATATATATTTAAACCAGTGTCCTATCTGACAATAATGACTATATATATTTAAACCAGTGTCCTATCTGACAATAATGACTATATATATTTAAACCAGTGTCCTATCTGACAATAATGACTATATATATTTAAACCAGTGTCCTATCTGACAATAATGACTATATATATTTAAACCAGTGTCCTATCTGACAATAATGACTATATATATTTAAACCAGTGTCCTATCTGACAATAATGACTATATATATTTAAACCAGTGTCCTATCTGACAATAATGACTATATATATTTAAACCAGTGTCCTATCTGACAATAATGACTATATATATTTAAACCAGTGTCCTATCTGACAATAATGACTATATATATTTAAACCAGTGTCCTATCTGACAATAATGACTATATATATTTAAACCAGTGTCCTATCTGACAATAATGACTATATATATTTAAACCAGTGTCCTATCTGACAATAATGACTATATATATTTAAACCAGTGTCCTATCTGACAATAATGACTATATATATTTAAACCAGTGTCCTATCTGACAATAATGACTATATATATTTAAACCAGTGTCCTATCTGACAATAATGACTATATATATTTAAACCAGTGTCCTATCTGACAATAATGACTATATATATTTAAACCAGTGTCCTATCTGACAATAATGACTATATATATTTAAACCAGTGTCCTATCTGACAATAATGACTATATATATTTAAACCAGTGTCCTATCTGACAATAATGACTATATATATTTAAACCAGTGTCCTATCTGACAATAATGACTATATATATTTAAACCAGTGTCCTATCTGACAATAATGACTATATATATTTAAACCAGTGTCCTATCTGACAATAATGACTATATATATGTGACCAGATTTGACTGAGAGACTGCCATCGCGCAAATTCCAGCTTTTCACCAGAGGAGAAAAACTTTTTTTTTTTTTTTTTTTTCAAAATGAGTTTATAGCACAGGCAGACTCTTCACATCCTAGAGCATGTCTGAAATAAGTGTCAGAGCTGAAATCGACATGTAAATATGAAATAAATGCTTAAACATGTAGCTAGGTGTAATGTTAGAGACCACAGAAGTGAACCTTTCAAGCCTGTTTTCTCAACTCGCTGTTTTCTGCAAGACATTACTCTATAAGCCATATCTCCAAAACTGGTGCGTCAAACTGAACAACCAATATATCAATTTGAAGCTATGATTCCATGACATGAAAACACGAAAATTCAAAAAAATCCAATGGCAGTCTCTCAGTCAAATTTAGTCACATATTTAAACCAGTGTCCTATCTGACAATAATGACTATATATATTTAAACCAGTGTCCTATCTGACAATAATGACTATATATTTTTAAACCAGTGTCCTATCTGACAATAATGACTATATATATTTAAACCAGTGTACTATCTGACAATAATGACTATATATATCAGGGGTCCTCAACTAGAAATGCTGAAGGTCCACTAATAATTTTTGAAAAATACTAAGGTCCGGTCGCATGAGCGCGGCGCGATGCCGATACTAAGGTCCGGTCGCATGAGCGCGGCGCGATGCCGATACTAAGGTCCGGTCGCATGAGCGCGGCGCGATGCCGATACTAAGGTCCGGTCGCATGAGCGCGGCGCGATGCCGATACTAAGGTCCGGTCGCATGAGCGCGGCGCGATGCCGATACTAAGGTCCGGTCGCATGAGCGCGGCGCGATGCCGATACTAAGGTCCGGTCGCATGAGCGCGGCGCGATGCCGATACTAAGGTCCGGTCGCATGAGCGCGGCGCGATGCCGATACTAAGGTCCGGTCGCATGAGCGCGGCGCGATGCCGATACTAAGGTCCGGTCGCATGAGCGCGGCGCGATGCCGATACTAAGGTCCGGTCGCATGAGCGCGGCGCGATGCCGATACTAAGGTCCGGTCGCATGAGCGCGGCGCGATGCCGATACTAAGGTCCGGTCGCATGAGCGCGGCGCGATGCCGATACTATTGTACTTTTACTTGAGTACATTTTGAATACGGGACTTCTACTTGTAACGGAGTACATCTTCTACATTGCAGTATTTATACTTTTAGTTAACCCCATTCTGGGCAGGAACCCCTTTTGGTGTTTTAAGCATTATGTTATACTTTAGCTGTTGAAAAATAGCAGATCTACAAGCTCGTAGCGCGGCACTCGGTGCCGCGCCATGAGCTTGTAGATCTGCTATTTTTCAACATTTGAAAAATCGCAAAAATGTGGCGCAAATCTTTGAATATTCTTTCAGAGCGACCGATTTTAACTAAAATCTTTGCTTCTGGGGGGGTCCCTGGAACAACATACTTTGAGATGGGGGTCGGCGGCCAATTACATATCATTTTTGGAGTCCGTGACATGAAATATTGAGTGATATAGGCCTAGAAACATAGGGTATTACAGAAAACTGTCAGGATTTAGAAGACGTCCGCTAACTCATGTTAGCCGGTTAGCTAGCTGTGTTGTTAGCACAGCACTGGATCGCCCATCTTAGATCGCCGTCGCCATAATAATCCATTCTATCCATTTATTTAAATCGCCTGTATCTCCTATTCCTTGTCCTAGATGGCATTTTGGTCAAAACAGCGTTTCTTTGACGGCACAGAGCTGACGATCTGGATTCACAATGTAAACAAGGCCGGCCCAGCTCCGTGTAAATTCCTAACTTAGGACTACTGCAAGTGGAGCGGAAATGGCGGCTTTTCAAAATAAGAGCTAAAATTTTAAAAAATGCTGGCGTGAATTAGATCCTAAACGATAGCGCTGAAAGGGTTAAGTAAAACATTGAAGTACTTTTCCAACCAACTGTGAATGGGTTTCGGCGCTCGCCGGCCGCCGCTCACCACCCCACTAATCTCCCTATAGGGCGCTCGCCGGCCGCCGCTCACCACCCCACTAATCTCCCTATAGGGCGCTCGCCGGCCGCCGCTCACCACCCCACTAATCTCCCTATAGGGCGCTCGCCGGCCGCCGCTCACCACCCCACTAATCTCCCTATAGGGCGCTCGCCGGCCGCCGCTCACCACCCCACTAATCTCCCTATAGGGCGCTCGCCGGCCGCCGCTCACCACCCCACTAATCTCCCTATAGGGCGCTCGCCGGCCGCCGCTCACCACCCCACTAATCTCCCTATAGGGCGCTCTGCTCGCCGTGGGGCTGGCGGCCACAATATCATGATCCTCTCCCTGCCTTTAGTTTGCACTCTCTGATCCCTGTGTGAACGAAAGAAGGGTCCGTCACATGACGCCACTTAATTGGCCCTTTGTAGGCCTTAGCGGTGGCGGCGTGTCAGCCAGGCAAGTGACCACGGATTGGGAGCACGGCGCGGCTTCTTTACAGTAGCGGTATTGATTCAGAAACCAGCTAGATTAAAGTGGGGGAAGGCCCCATGCAAGCACCTCTTCTCTCCCTGTCCCCCCACCCCACCCCACCCTTACCTATCAACCTCTCTCTCTCTCTCTCTCTCTCTCTCTCTCTCTCTCTCTTCCTTCCTTTCTTATACATCTGTGCCTTAATCTCAGAGTTACAAATGGACGCATTGCTTGGATCTAAAACGCTTATCAGAGTTGAACTTGGATCAACACTTTTCTTTCATGGCGTACCCCATACCTCTCTCTCCAATCACCCCCCCCCCCCATCTCTCTCTCTCTCTCTCTCTCTCTCTTTCATTCTCTCTCTCCCCCCTTGATTCCTTTCTTCCCCCCCCCCCCTCCCTCCTCCCTCCCTCCCATTCCCGACATCTCTCACTTCAGTTCTTTCTCAATGAGGTATATTCATGTGACCCACCTGCTGTCCGCCGCTTAGCGTTAGCGCCTCACTAGAAGGCCGTCTCTGTGTTGGGTTGTTGGCACCGAGGGGGGCTGCCTCCCTCATTCGCAGTTCACACGGCGGCCCAGGGCGTGCGCGACTAGGGTGGGGGGGGAGTGGGTGGTACTTGGGTCCTATAGGGTTGGACTCAGGGCAGCATCGAGGCACTGAGAGGGGTGGGGTGGGGTGGGTTCGGGGTGGGGGGGGGGGGGCATCGGGGGTCTGTCAGGCATAGGAACGATGCGACGCCACAAGGGTCCTGGACGCTGCATGGCGAGCTTGGTTAACGTCGCCATCATGTTTGGCCTACGGAGCGCCGGCTTGAGTTACGAGAAGATGCGGAGCGAGTATTACCTGGACGTGGAGAACCCGTTCTGTCCCCAGGTGGGTGCACCGCACGGCGGGGGGGGGTACGGAGGGGGTACGGAGGGGGTACGGAGGGGGTACAGGGCAATAGGTTTGTAGTATTTGGTTAGGCGACTTGTGGTTTTATGCTGGAGTTGGGGGCGAGATGCGCGTTGTGAAAGTTATTTAGACGATCTATTAAGCTGCGTGCTTTAAAATGAAATGTGGTTCCCTGCACTGACTGCATTTGTCTTAGAATTCCCAAGCAAGGTTTCGCTTGCTTTGTGGACGCCTGCATGAGCTCCGTGGTTTGTGCGCGTCGCACGTGCGTGCGTGTGTGTATGTGTGCGTGTATGTGTGTGCGTGTATGTGTGCACTCGCTATTCAGATGAAAGGGCTTTTGTTGGGGCTGCTGCTGCGGCGGTAACCTCGTCCAAACCCAGGGAGGGAGGGAGGGAGGGAGGGAGGGAGGGAGGTAGGGAGGTAACCTCGTCCAAACCCAGGGAGGCGGCGGTAACCTCGTCCAAACCCAGGGAGCCCAGGGACTTTTCAACGTCTCTTTTCTTCATCTCCCTCCCAGGCACAGCTGAAACGTGTTCCTCGCTTGTCGAGCCGTTGTAGCTTTTCAATAAATTCCTGCTTTTCACTCCCCTGTCAGATAAATAGCTGGCCTGGATTCACCGATTGATTGATAATGAACTTGGTGGATAAAGGACAGCTGTGACTAAATTTGACTGAGAAAAAAAAAAAAAAAAGTTTTTCTCATTTGGGATGGAGCTCGATAACCGATACCTGAAAAAAAACAACCCTGAAGCTTATTGAGTACCCGTTATCAATCAGCTTTGGGCTTATCAAGCCTGTTATCGAGCATAGCGGCCCATCATGACATGTTTAAAGGACAACTTTAGTTTTTTTCAACCAAGGTTCATGTTTTAGTTTGTTATTAGAGAAAGTAAAAGGTGAGTGTAATTTTTTTTAATTTGCTGCTTTCTTTCGTTTTAAGGATTTTAGCAGTTTTTGACAGGGTGGCGGGGGCATTCAAGCACGGGGCTAAATATGTATTTCTTTACAAAAATGTATAGCAATTTCTTTTTTTATTATTTACTATAGTCCTACTAGACCCCAAGAAATTACATTTGGCCACAAAAGATCACAGGATCTACTGAATGCGTCAAACTGACATATTGAGCCTATGACACACACTGTGGCTTCCCCCCAGTAGGCTACCTTCACATTCAGTAGATCCTGTGATCTTTTGTGGCCAGATGTAATTTCCTGGGGTCTAGTAGGTAAAAAACAGAAATCGCTATAAAATGTTGTAAAGAAATACATATTTAGCCCCATGCTCGAATGCCCCCGCCCCCCTGTCCAAAACAGCTAAAATCCCTAAAACGAAAGAAAGCAACAAATGAAAAATAATTAACACACATCTTTTAATTTCTCTAATAACAATAAAACATGAACCTTGGTTGAAAAAAAACTAAAGTTGTCCTTTAACCCATTTGGGCCTGACGTCGAAATTTAAAAAATGACAGTTTTCTGAAATACCTGTTTCTGTATCAGTGGTGCTCAATATTTCATATCAAGGACCCCAAAAATGATATTGGCCACCGACCCCCATCTGAAAATATGTTGTTCCAGGAACCCCTCGGAAGCAAGCTCATAGCGCGCCACTCGGTGGCGCGCTATGAGCTTGTAGATCTGCTATTTTTCAATAGCTAAATTATAACATAATGTTTAAAACAACAAAAGGGGTAACCGGCTCGATAAGCCTGATCGATAAGGAGCTCCTTATCAATAAACAATTAACGAGCTCCATCCCTAAGTGAGAACTTATGAATGAATAGTTTTATTTCGGTCTTAAAACAACATGTACATGATTATTACAGCAGCAAAGGCATTTTATAGGACATGTTTGGACCGAAAAAGGTGTAGGCTGAAGCCGTAGCTTATATAGTGCCTATCCTTTTTGACTTGTTTATCTTACATTAATGCAAAATAATAACAAAGACGAACAACAAAAAATAGAAATAGAAAATAAGGGAAAAAATTAAAATAAACTTTTTTTCTTTCTTTTTAAATTTTTTTATTAAAAAAAAAAAGAAAAGAGAACTTACATGTTTTAAATGATGAATATCAACTCTTGCCCTCCATGAGGCGGTTTAGAGTCCCTAAATATAACAAAAACAGGCTACGGAACTCTTTTGTACACCAGTCTGTTCTGCTTTTAAACCAAAATCGGTAAACCAGGAGGATTATTGTTCTATTGTTCTTGTTCCTGTCTGCTTCTGTCATGTGTGTCCTGTGATGTATCGGTTTCTAATGTATTGTGTTTATGTCTTGTCTGTATCTTGAACGGTGACGTCATGGACGCAAAACAAATTTCAGTGCAAGCTGACAATAAAGTTGTATCGTATCGTAACTTCTCAGTAGCCATTTGGCCGTGCCATATATATAGTTCTAAAACGGTTAGTCCCAATACTTGATTCTGATTGGCTGGTTACCGCCACGTGACCGTTGTAAATTTCACTGATAACCCACACCTTCAATCACTTTATATCATTCGCAGCTGATTTCGCATCTCTGTAGCTGTACTGGGGAAGGGGAGCGCTTGATTACCTTACAAACCCATGCCGTGCGGGCGTCTAAGCACCGCCCGGCTTATATGACTGTGAATGTGTGGCTCCAGGCAGCCCCGTAAAGACATCAAGCGCTATTTTCCTGTCACAAAAGCAGAAATGTGTCCCATTTAGACCTGACGACGATTCTACAAATGTCTTCTAAATCCTGACAGTTTTCTGAAAAACCCTATGTTTCTGTGTCAGTGGTTCTCAAACATTTTCATGTCAAGAACCCCCAAAAATATATGTAATTGGCCGCCGAGCCCCATCTGAAAATATGTAGTTCCAGGGACCCCCCCCCCCCCCCCCCCCAGAAGCAAAGATTTGAGTTAAAAACACTCCGAAAGAATATATATTTTCACATTTTCACGATTTTTCAAAAATAGCAGACCTACAAGCTCGTAGCGCTATGAGCTTGTAGATCTGCTATTTTTTCAATAGCTAAAGTGCCATATCGCATATATATATATATAAGTGCCGCTGAGCCTCCTGAAAAGGCAGAGCAAATATATATCCCATGTGTGGCATTTCTTCTTAACCCATTTTGACCTGACTACAAAATGTCTTCTAAATCCTGACAGTTTTCTGAAAAACCCCTATGTTTCTATATCAGAGCTTCTCAAACTATTTCATAACAAGGACCTCAAAAATGATATGTAATTGACCCCCATCTGAAAATGTTGTTCCAGGGAACCCCCCCAGAAGCAAAGATATGAGTTAAAAAACCTTTGCTGTGAAAGAATATATATTCAAAGATTAGCACGTTTTCAGGATTTTTCAAAAATAGCAGATCTACACACTCGTAGCACGGCACCGAGTGCCACGCTACGAGCTTGTAGATCTGCTATTTTTCCAATAGCTGAAGCATAACATAATGCTTAAAACACCAAAAGAGGGGTTCCCCCGTCCAGAATTTCCTGAAATGTCGCTTTTCTCGCAAAAAACGTAACCAATTCTGGGCGGGAACACCTTTTGGTGTTTTAAGCAGTATGTTATAATTTAGCTATTGAAAAATAGCAGATCTACAAGCTCATAGCACCAAATACATATAATTTCTCAGGTCCTTGACATGAAATATTGAGCACCAACGATATAGAAAACATGAGGTATTTCTGAAAACTGTCATGATTTAGGAGACTTTTTTTTTAGTTTAAATCGACGTCAGGCCTAAATGGATGAAAAGTTCTTATTTTTCCGCGCTGCGCTCCCGCCTCACGCTGCAGGTGACCAAGCAGATCCACGAACATGAGCAGGAGAACGAGCTGCGCGAGCAGATGTCGGGCTACAAGCGCATGCGGCGGCAGCACCAGAAGCAGCTGATCGCCCTGGAGAACCGCCTCAAGGCGGAGATGGACGAGCACCGCCTGCGGCTGCAGAAGGAGGCGGAGACCGCCGCCAACGGCGCCTACGTGGAGCTGGAGAAGCTGGCCAAGAGGCACGCCGCGCACGCCGACAAGGAGGTGAGGGGAGGAGGAGGGGAGGAGGAGTAGTCCAGTAATAATGTAATTTCACCTCTAACTAATTGCAAAAAAACCAAACTCAACTGATTTTGTATCTTCAATATATCCTGAATAACAGAAAGAAAGTTGCCTGGAATTGTCTGAGGGGAAAGTGTTGAAAATGGCCTGTACAGTATGGCCACCATTGACATCCGATTATAAGGCAATATTTTCTAAATTTCCTTATGCTTTAAGTAGCATGTGACAGATCAAACTAGGGGGTTTTCATGATGCTGAAGCCATTCCAAACATTAGTTTTGCATAAAAACATAGCAACTTGCCAAAATGTGATGATGTCAGCACATTTGGGCAAGTTGCTATGGCCAAATTTAGCCAGGCAACTTTTTTTCTGTTATTCAGGATATATTGAAGATGCAAAATCAGCTGAGTTCGTTTTTTTTTGCAATTAGTTAGAGGTTGATCCTGTATTTTCCATAGATTTCCTGTACTAGAGGGGGAGGAGGAAGAGGAGGGTTTCTGTTTTCT